>NC_133651.1:147830794-148054687 GCF_009905375.1 Apium graveolens | reverse complement strand
TTTAAAAGAGAAGTATGAAGATAAGTGTGTGAGAAGAATTTGATGGAAAGACTGATGTGAAGTGGCTGCTTATATAGGCAAGAGAATGCCAGGAGACGCAAAGAAATTGAATGCTGACAGGTAGAATTAATTCTACCTCGTCTCCCTAGACTTTGAAAAAGAATAACATTCATTGGAAAGAGGAATCATGGTTTAAACCGCACAAGAAACAAGAAATAGTGGACTGTTCAAGTACAAATACCATTAATCCTAATCATAGTGACTATTAATCTTCCACTTCTACATATTCTAGTTCGAACTGAGACTGTTATCAAATTTGATTCACAGATAAGCCAAGTAAAGGATTAGACTGAGAAATTAGAACTTAGACCTATACCAGAACTTAACAGTCATCAGAACATAATTTCTTAACTCGAAAAAGGAATGCCCATCTTAGTAAATCCTCATACAAGTTCTGAGTTATAGACTTCAGAACTTAATCATCAGAACGTGTAACTAGAACTTGTCCTCAGAATTTGTGCAATAATGACACAATGACTGTTTATCTAAAATAACATAGACCACCACAGAAATTTTCATCATTCAGATGGAGTGATTAGTGTGTGCATTAAGCTAAATAACAGACAAAGAGTAAAGTCTGATTCACTTCAGTACATCTTAGAAATAAAGCATAACTAAAATTTTGCTAAAGAGCTGTCATTGTCCTGAAACCTACTGATGAATGAGTTCATGCTTGAGTCCACCTCAACTGTTTTGTGCTAATTTTATGCATCTTTTGAAATTCTATTTTACAGTGGCTTCTCAGTGTAAGTGAGTCACGACTGTGTATCAGAATTTATGCTATTATCAGAGTATTTCTCCAGGAATCATAGAGTGTGAAAAGTCACCAAGAAAATATTTTGCTTTTCTAATGCATATCTACTTAATACCAGCAATGCACTTGGGTCGTCCCTTCCACATTTTTACTCTAGATCTCAAAGGAGTACCTGATTTTATTCTTTGATCTTTTTGCTTTTTCTTTTGATAAGTGAGGTTTATCAGCACTTAGTACATTCAGCAGTTTTACTAGTATCAGAACTTAACAGATGAGTAGCATTATTCTAATTTGTGACTTAGTAATAAGATATACAAAGTAAACTTAACTAAGCTCAATTATCAGAATTTGCTAGTGTCATAGGGTTTCCACTGAAATAATTACTTCTTACATGGAATCATTTGTTTATTGAAGACTACTAGGTCAGTATCTAGCACAGTTATCCTCATAGGATTGAATAGGTACTTAAACAGACATATCACTTATCAGAGTTTAGAAACATATATCAGACAACAGTCAGTACTTAAAGACATTTATCAATTAAGCACAGAATACACAATGAGATTAATTCTGTAAATACTGAGCATAAAGTCTGATAACACAGAACAAGACTAAGCAGATTTAGAGAAAGAACCTGAAACCATTCCAAGTTCATTTACCAATCTTGTAAAAGTAGCTTCACACAATGGTTTTGTGAAGATATTTGCTAGTTGTTGATCTGTGGGAACAAAATGCAATTCTACTATACCTTCATCCACATGTTCCCTGATGAAGTGGTACCTGATGCTGATGTGCTTTGTCATTGAGTGTTGAACTGGATTACCTGTCATAGCAATAACACTTTGATTATTACAGTAAATAGGGATTTTGAAATATGTTAACCCATAATCCAGTAACTGATTCTTCATCCAAAGAATCTGTGCACAACAGCTTCCTGCAGTAATATACTCTGCTTCTGCAGTTGATGTGGAAATTGACTTTTGTTTCTTGCTGTACCAAGAAACCAATCTGCCTTCAAGAAATTGGCAGCTTCCACTTGTGCTTTTCCTGTCAATTTTGCAACCTGCAAAATCTGCATCTGAGTAACCTATTAATTTAAAATCTGATTTTCTAGGATACCATAATCCCAGAGCAGCTGTTCCTTTAAGATACTTAAAGATTCTTTTTACAGCTGTTAAGTGAGGTTCTCTTGGATCTGCTTGAAATCTTGCACAAAGATAGGTAGCATACATGATATCAGGTCTACTAGCAGTTAGATAGAGTAGAGAGCCAATCATACCTCTGTAGTCAGTAATATCTACTGATTTACCGGTATCCTTATCCAGTTTTGTCGCAGTGGCCATTGGAGTGGATGCACTTGAACAATCTTGCATTCCAAATTTCTTCAGCAAGTTTCTGGTGTACTTGGTTTGACAAATAAAAGTGCCTTCCTCATTCTGCTTGACTTGAAGGCCCAGAAAATAGCTAAGTTCCCCCATCATACTCATCTGATATCTTGACTGCATTAGTTTGGCAAACTTTTTGCAAAGTTTGTCATTTGTAGATCCAAAAATGATATCATCAACATAAATCTGGACCAGAAGTAAGTCCTTTCCATGGTTGAGGTAGAACAGTGTTTTGTCTATTGTCCCTCGGTTGAATCCACTTTCCAGAAGAAACTGAGCTAAAGTCTCATACCATGCTCTAGGAGCTTGCTTAAGTCCATAAAGTGCTTTGTCAAGCCTGTAGACATAATCTGGATGTTTGGTATCTACAAAACCTGGAGGTTGTTCAACATATACCTCCTCCTCCAATTCTCCATTGAGAAAAGCACTTTTCACATCCATTTGAAAGACAGTAAACTTTTTGTGAGCAGCATAAGCCAAGAATATCCTTATGGCTTCTAACCTAGCAACTGGTGCAAATGTTTCATCATAATCAATTCCCTCCTGTTGAGAATATCCTTTTGCAACCAGCCTTGCCTTATTCCTTGTAATTATGCCATCACTGTCACTTTTGTTTCTGAATACCCACTTTGTACCAATAACAGATCTATTCTTTGGTCTTGGCACTAGGGTCCAGACTTTGTTTCTTTCAAATTCATTCAACTCTTCCTGCATTGCTTGCACCCAATCAGCATCTTGAAGAGCTTCTTCCACTTTTTTTGGCTCATTCTGAGAGAGAAAAGAATTGTAAAGACATTCATTTGAAGTACCTGTTCTAATTCTGACACCTGCATCAGGATTTCCAATTATCAAATCAGGTGTATGTGATTTTGTCCACTTCCTTGCAGATGGAAGGTTTTCTCTAGAACTGGATGCTCCCCCAAGATCCATGCTATTTTCATTTTCATTTTCTGATGCTCCCCCTGAAACTATGCTCTCTGAGTTGGATTCTTCAGTATTTAGATTTTCAGCACTATCAGAACTTAGCTTATCAGAACTTGAAGAGCCAGATGTATGTTCTGATGTTTCTTGAGATGTGGTAGGATCATGAGTATGCTCCCCCTGCATAGGTGCATCTTCCTTTGACGTAGTCTCCACAGTTTCAATAACATCAGAGTTTAATCCATCAGAGTTTACAGTATCAGGACTTAGACTATCAGGATTTTCTGTATCAGAATTTGAGTCTTCATTTTCAAATCTCAGCTGATCATGGTCAATGAAATCTTCAAGACCAGTAATCTTTTTGTCATCAAAAGAGACATTGATAGATTTCATGACCACTTTTGTTCTCAAATTATAGACTCTGAAGGCTTTTGTGGAAAGTGGATATCCAACAAAGATTCCTTCATCAGCTTTTAGATCAAACTTTGATAGCTGTTCAAGATGAGTCTTGAGAATAAAACACTTGCATCCAAATACATGAAAATATTTCAGATTTGGCTTCTTTTTCTTCACCATCTCATATGGTGTTTTTCCATGCTTGTTAATGAGTGTTACATTTTGAGTAAAACAAGCAGTCTGCACAGCTTCAGCCCAGAAATAGGTTGGAAGCTTTGCTTCTTCAAGCATTGTACATGCAGCTTCAATGAGAGTTCTATTCTTCCTTTCAACAACTCCATTTTGCTGTGGAGTTCCAGGAGCAGAAAATTCCTGCTTTATTCCATGGCTTTTGCAGAACTCTTCCATTATCAAATTCTTGAACTCAGTGCCATTATCACTCCTTAAAACTTTCACAGAATCTTTGACCATTTTATCCAGATGTTTGATATGATCAATCAAGGTTGATGCAGTTTCACTTTTTGTATGCAAGAAATACACCCATGTGTATCTGGTGAACTCATCCACTATGACCAACGCATACTTCTTCTTTACAATAGACATGACATTTACTGGACCAAATAGATCAACATGTATTAGATGATAAGGCTCAAGAATTGATGATTCAGTCTTGCTCTTGAATGAAGATTTTCTTTGTTTGGCTTTCTGACATGAATCACAAAGACCATCAGGAGCAAATACTGTGTTTGGCAATCCTCTCACAAGATCTTTCTTGACCAGTTCATTTATATTGTTGAAATTTAAATGAGAGAGTTTCTTATGCCAATTCCAGCTTTCTTCAATTGATGCTCTACTCATTAGACAGATTGCAGAACCATCAGTACTTGTTGAAAGCTTAGCTTCATAAATGTTACCACGCCTGTATCCTTTCAGAACAACTTTGCCTTTAGATTTACTCACAATTTCACAGTGTTCTTCAAAGAAATCAACATGATAACCTCTGTCACAGATTTGACTTATACTCAGTAGGTTGTGTTTAAGTCCTGAGACTAGAGCTACTTGTTTAATTATGACATTTCCAAGATTGATATTGCCATATCCCAATGTTTTTCCAATGTTGCCATCTCCATAAGAAACACTTGGGCCAGCTTTCTCCACAAAGTCTGATAGCAGGGCCTTATTTCCAGTCATATGTCCTGAACATCCACTGTCCAGAACTAGAATATTTTTCCAGTTGCCCTGCAATCACAAAGACCACTAATTATTAATTTTAAGGACCCAGACTTGCTTGGATCCTTTGGCCTTATTAAGTTTGTTAACATTTGCAGCGGATTTAGCATCAGAGTTTATGTTAACATTTTTCTTATCAGAACTTACACTATCAGACTTTGAAGCAGAATTTACACTAGAAGGAACAATGGAAACTTTCTTCAAAGAAGGTTTTATTTGATAATAATCATAGTACAAACTATGATATTCCTTACAAGTATAAATGGAATGCCATAAACTAGCACAATGAAAACAAGGATTTTGTGGTTTGTATCTAACAAACTGACTCTTAACTCCTGATTTTGAAGGTAAGGAGTTAATATTCTTATTCTTCCTGCAAAAAGAAGCCAGATGGTTAGAACTTCCACAGTTATGACATGTTTTCCTAGGAGCATCAGGAATAGGTTTATAATCATTGCTTTTATTCACACCTTCCTTTCCATTCCTATTTTTCCTAGGTGATTTTACCTTGTTTGCATTCTTGACATCTTTCAGCTTATGCTTAAGCTGCTTCTTTGTCATTAAGCCTATGTTCACTTCAGCTGTCTTTTCCTGTTTTAGTTTATCAGAAGTTAATTTCTTTGTAACTTCTGATTTTTCATTTTCAGACTTTACAGTTACAAACTTAACAGGTTTTAACTTTGGCTTTTATTTATCAACATACTTAATTTCTTCAGTTCCTTTATCTTTCTTATCTTCTCCATAACCTAAGCCCTCTTTCCAGTTTCCACTACTTAGCAAATTTTGAGTTGTTTTGCCAGAGTTAGTTTAAGTCCTGATAATCTCTCTTTCCTTTTCTAACTCAGTTTTTAGAGATTCATTTAATTTTAGCACTTCATTCCTAACATAAAAAGCATCATCTCTATCCTTCTGAGTTTGATGGAACATGACTAACTCTTTTTCTAAGAAATCATTTCTTTTCTTAAATGCAAGATTTTCAGAAGTTAATCTTTCACATGTTAAAGTTTGATCTCTATAGCTAACAAACATGGTTTTAAGATATTTTCTCAACTCATTAATATCATCAGTATGAAAAGCATAAGTAGTCTGAGGTCCCTTTGTTTCAGCAGCTTCAGAACTGCTCTCAGCACTTTCTTTATCAGCATTTGCCATCAATGCATAATTTTCCTCACTTTCAGAGTCTGAGGTGTCTGTCCAGCTTTTCTGCTTTGTGACAAGAGCCTTGCCTTTGTCACCCTTTACCTTCTTGCAGTCAGGAGATATGTGGCCTTTCTCACCACAGTTATAGCATTTAACATTGATGTAATCTCCTCTGTCAGACTTTCCTCCTCTGCCTTCAGATCTTCTGAAATTCTTCTTATCAGAACTTATGCCTTTCCTGGAAAACTTCTTTCCCTTCCTGAACTTCCTGTATGCAGTCTTTGTGATTCCTTTCACCATAAGAGCACACAGCTTCATCATCTCCTCATCAGCATCAGTCTCAGGCAAGCTTTCAGAATCTGAGTCATCATCACTCTCAGAACTTGATGACTCAGTATCAGACTTTATGAAAAGAGCTTTACCCTTGTCTTTCTTTGAGGAAGCTGCTTTGGGGAATTCTTCTTCAGCCTTAAGAGCAACTGTCCTTGACTTTCCTCCTTTCCGCTTGCTTCTTTGTTCCATCTCCAGCTCATGAGTCTTGAGCATTCCATAGATTTCGTCAAGAGTTGTTTCATCAAGATTGTAGTTGTCTTTTATTGTCGTTGCCTTCAAATCCCAGCATTCAGGAAGAGCTAACAGGAACTTAAGGTTTGAATCTTCAAGATCATACTCTTTATCAACCAATGACAAATCATTCAAAAGTTTGACAAATCTATCATATAAATCATTCAATGACTCACTAGTCTTTGAGTCAAAGTGTTCATACTCTTGAGTGAGTATTGTCTTCCTGTTCTTCTTAATTGTGTCAGTTCCCTGACACCTTGTTTCCAGAGCATCCCATATCTCCTTAGCAGTCTTGCAGTTGATTACCCTATTTGACATTACATTATCAATGGAACTATGCAGTAAGTGTCGTATGGGAACTCTGATGGTCATCCTTACCTTCCATATGGGATATTCAGATGGTCTCAGTATGGGAACTCTGATGGTCTCATACCGACTCTGAATTTGTGTCTTTGGTGGTTCCTCAATTTTGGTAGGCTTAGTTGGAGTTTCTGTGTCCGACATGATTGTGTTTGGATCTTTAACTGTATGTATGTTTACAGATAGGCTCTGATACCAATTGTTAGGTCACACACACACTGTAGAGGGGGTGAATACAGTGTATAGTACACTCAAATCGAACTTTAAAAACTTAAGTAACAGAAAAAAAACTTTATTAAAACAATAAACTCTGTTACAGTATGGAACTGTTACCTCTCAGTGATGAACAAATATCACGAGAGCTGCTAGGGTTACAATGAATAATCTTCTCTAATAATGATAACACTTATAGTGTAAACCCTATATCTGTGTTTATATACTACACAGTTACAAGATAATCGCTAATTGATATGAAATATAATTCTGCTTCCTAAAATATATCAATCAGATATCTTTTCTTCCAAGTATTCCATTCTTTACGGAATTCCTTCTTCATGCATATCTCTTCTTATGTTTATCTTGATCTTCTTTCCTTTAATCAGCTACTGTCCTTATCTGATTGTCCTTCAGCACTTAAGTTCTGATATCTATCTTCTGACGATTATCTCCTGATAACATATGTACTGATATCCTTAAGTCCTGACTTCCAGTATAAGTACTGATCAACAGTTAAGTACTGATTCATCCTGTTCAAGTAAGATCTGAAAGCTAAACATAAAACATATTAGCCATGACATTATCAAATATATCTAATAATTTCATATTCTTGGTAATGATAAAATTGAATCTAGTGAAACCTTTCTTTTCCAACACAAGGTTTTCCAAACAAATTCCTGATGGATTGGATTGAGACGTAAGAGACTAGTGGGACTAGTCTAGTCATGTTAAGAGGCTAGCGCGGCTAGTCCAGTTTAAGGCTGAAATTATGCCATTGGTACCTTAAAGACCGGATGGAGGTTGGTACAGGCTGATCACCCATATTATTATGAAATGAAAGATAAAGTAGTCCAATCAAGGGTTCCATAACTATTTAAAAAGGAATTGAAATTTCCTATTCAATAATTGATTCTTTGAAAATGAAAAAGGTTTATATTGTTTTGAAAAGAGTTGATTGTGATATTGTGAAGCTTACAGCTTGTGATCCCTGATTTTGATTCTGTTGATCATATAATTGATTCCCAATGATGAAAAGATTATCGCTTTCCATTTGAAAGATCCTTTGTGATCCTGTTAATGATTTGTGATGAATGTCGGCTTTCACCCTATCTTGAGCCTTGTTCCTTGAAAGCCCAAAGTTTTCTTTATAACCCTTTTCACAGCCTAAAAGATAGAAATCTGCCACCTAGGAATGATAAAGTAGAATGCCCTGAGATCAGTAATGTGTATTGTGGATTTTGTATCGTAGAACTGTTTTATAGTTACTTGCTGAGTTTTATACTCATATGTTCTATTTTAATCTAACCATGGAAGTTAAGCAAGTAGATTGCCATGCTTAGGCACACTGCTCGTAAGAGCGTACCTGGTGGTCCCTACCATTTTAAGGGCTTCCGGTTGTCAGAGCAGGTAGTACAAGTTTTGAGTGAGCAAGCGCTTAGCCGAAAAGTTGTAAAGATATGACGGGTTATCTGTCGATTCAATGTCGGAATCAATTATGTAAATTTGGTTTTAATTTGGGTTGTAAATTATATTCTATGGTTGGTAGTTATAATCTTGTCTCATACTTTATCATGTTTGATCATGTTAGTAGCTAATCGGGGTTTATGCTTATTTAATTCATAGATTAGAGGTGTGTGGGTCCTCATTTCCTAACCCCGAGATTGAGGGCGTCACAGTAACCCTGGTCCCAATCGTCACTATCCAGTCCATAAAGGAGCAACCAGAACAATTGGTATTCTTTGATATATTCCAACTCCAGAATATATCAATATATGTGTATAAGAACATAACTATTGGAATATGAATCGAGGATTCAACGAAAAAGGAGAAATCAGGAATCAAAATGAAGTATGAATTAAGGAATAACAATTGTGAATCAGTGTTTGTGAACAGGATTCAAAAGTGTACAAGTGTGATAAGAATCTGAAGTAACTTTACTATTCTGAAATTAGAATAGGGGAAAAACTTACCTTTCACGCGATCTACTCCAAGTACTTCACCGTCTTCTATCTCCAGCTCGACTCGCCTTGTTGGTTTTGCTTCTATCAAAGAAATAAACCTATTTAGTTATCTCGTATCTCAATCGCGTCTCAAACCGACTTTACATAGCCCTTATCGTCTACCCATATGCGTATTACTAACCCGTATATTAAGTATTAGTAGAAAAGACTCGATTAACCACATAATTCACATAAGCACATAAGTCACATAGTCATTCTAGATTCATAATAATTTTTAGAATCAAAATCGACTCGCTATTCGCTTAACCGAACAATATCTGACTCGTTTTCTATTTTTCGGGATTTATCATACTCGTCTCTATACGCAATAAGGCTAATAATTAAATACATATCAAAAGTCAACTAGTTTCTAAAGAAATTAATATTTAAAACTATTTTTAATAAAAACAGATCATTTTTCTAGGTAAAAGGGCTTTCGTTTCGCTCGAATCGGATAAACGGTTCAATTATTATTCGATAAATACAGATAAATTAATTAATTATTCAATATAAATAATTATTACTAATTATTGAACCCTAAAAATATTTTTAAATAATTATTTGGGAAAAATCATAATTAAAAATGATTTTTTCCATAATTTTTGGAATTAAAATGAATTTATTATGATTTATTGAAAATTATTTGATTAATTATCAAAATAATTAATCAATTTTAAATAATTAATAATTAAATAATAAATAATTAAAGAAATAAGTAATTCAGATTTTTAGAAAATATTTCAGAATTATTTATAATATAAATCAATTAATTAAATGATTAATTAAATAAATAAAACTAATTTTATAATTAATAAAAATATAAAGTAAAAATAATTTCCAGAAACATTTGTCAGAAAACCAACTCTGACAAAAACGGATCAAACACGGATTTTATAAACGGGTCAACCGAGTCAATTTCCGAGTCATGAAGAACATGACTGGAAATTTTCCAGAATCCGGCCACCGGCCAGGATTCCGGTGACTCGATTTCAGGCCAAAAATAGAACCGATTGGTTTTTAAGCTGGTTTCAATTCCAAATCATTCTGGCAATCTATTCCCGGCCATAACATCTCAGAATAGCCCTCAGATCAACTTCTCCAATCAAACCGACATAAACTTCGGCCAAGTATCGATTTTCTTCATTTGTACACGAAACCTTGATTTTAATAGCTCAAATCAAAGCTTGAAACTCCTATAATCTAAGCCCTATCATTTCAGGAACCAAAAATCATCCTAACTCAAAAACGTATAAATCAAAAATTAGCATAGACCCCAATAATCGAATACACTTATTCAAGAATCGTTTGTTCAATTAAATACCATGAATCGATCAGAAATCATCATATGAAGCTATATCAATCATCAAATCATCCTAATAACCCTAGAATCAAAAAGACGCAAATCGAACATGAACCCTAGAAATTGAAATTGAAAACTAACGAAGTAAAATATGAAATTAATAGTAGAAACAGAAAGAACAGATCAAAACCTGTAATTTGAGTACTCGAACTACTTGATTTGGTGCAAAAATCAGATCAAAATCAACGTTTAATTATTCAACCCGAATTTGAAACCCGACCCTGTTAGATATATTTGAGATGTCATGTCTAATATGATATGTGTTTAGTTTTCAGAACCTAACAACAGGACAAATTAGGACTTACTGGAAGTAGAGACTTAATATCAGAACTTAAGTCGTCAGAAGATACATATCAGTACTTAAGTACGCGAAGACTTTGAGTTAAGGAATGAAGCTGATTTACAGGAGAAGATCGAGACTAAAACAATAGAAGATATGCATGGAAAGAGTTAGAAGGCTAGAAAACTTGTAGAAGATATCTGATTTATATATTTTAGGAGACAGAATTGTATTCCATATCAATTAGAATATATCTTGTAATTGTGTACTATATAAACACATACTTAGGGTTTACACTATAAGTGTTATCATTATTGAGAAGATTATACATTGTAACCTAGCAGCTCTTAGTGATATTTGTTCATCACTAAGAGAGAACAACAGTTCATATTGTAACAAAGTTTATTAAATATACTTGATCTTTGTTATATACTTGTGTTAAATCAATTTGATTGTAAAAACGCTGTATTCAACCCCCTTCTACAGTGTTGTGTGACCTAACAATTGGTATCAAAGCTTTTTTGTTAACACACATACAGTAAAGATCCAAACAATCATGTTTGAAGAAACAAAAACCCCAACTAAGCCCACCAAAACTCAAGAAACTCAAAACACCCAAACCCACAGTCGATATGAGACTATTAGGGTTCCCATACTGAGACCTTCTGAGTATCCCATATGGAAAGTGAAGATGGCTATATTTCTGGAAGCTACAGATCCAGAATACCTTGATAGGATTAATGAAGGACCATATAAGCCTACCAAGCTCTCTGTTGCAGTTGCTGATCAACCAGCAAAGTCCATACCAAAGGAGAAAGGTGATTACACAACTGAAGACATCTCATCTATTGACAAGGATGCAAGGTTAAGGCATTTGCTGCATAGTTCCATTGATAATGTCATATCAAACAGGGCAATTCATTGCAAGACTACAAAGGATATATGGGATGCTTTGGAGACAAGATGCCAAGGAACTGATGCAATCAAGAAGAACATGAGGACTATATTCACTCAAGAGTATGAGCACTTTGACTCAAAAGCTGATGAGTCATTAACTGAATTATATGATAGGTTTGTCAAACTCTTGAATGATATGTGTTATTCCCAAGGAACTAACAATGACATTTACAGAAGGGGGTTGAATGTAAATCTCAAAACTTTTTCAGGTTTTGAGCAGTTTCAAAGGCTAAGTGTTTTGATGAACAGTTGTGTGTGAATTGCTTTGAGCAGGTGCAGACAGATATATATTCAAGACACAAATTTAAAGAACATAAAGGCTTCAAAAACTTTTCTGGTGGATTTGTTGTTCCACCAGAGATGTGTATTTCAGAAATTCTGTGATTCAAAGAATTGATCACAGCTGCGTCCTAGTTCAAACTAGATGATTTTCTCTCTGGATTTTTCTAAACAGCTCTGGAAAAATTCACCACCTAATTACTAGCTGCAACTTGGTTTATATATCACCAAGTTTACAAGTGAAGACAAAAGTACAAATATAATTAAAAAGGTTCTTCACATGTTTCTTCTTCATTTCCCTATTCAATGCAATCTAGGATAATCTGTGAATCTTTGAATACTTCCTTATTTGCACCAGAATGGAAATGCTGCATTTTCTTGATTCCTCCAAGAGGCTACCACATTCCAATCATCTCTGTCAACCCATGTGCCTCTGTCAGCTTATGAATTGTCACTGTCAACTGCTATTGAATTGAGCATCCATTGAAGCTTTCATCCGTTGATGGCTTTATCAGTTGATGCTTTATCAGTTGAAGCTTTATCCGTTGATGCATTAGCAGTTGAAGCTTTATCCGTTGATGCATTCATCCGTTGATGGATGTTATCTGTTGAAGCTTTAGAGACATCCATTGAAGCTTTGTTTCTCATCCGTTGAAGGCCTTTAATTTATCAGTTGATACTACTTCATTTATACAAAATTACAAGGCATGAAATATTTACAATTAGTCCTCCTATTTGCATATCCACTAGTAGTCAACATGACTTATAATTCCCATAACATCTAAGAATTATAACTTAAATACAGAAACTGAAATGTGCTACAATACTAAACTTATTTCTAAGTAAAGCTACTCCATCAACGGATAGCCAGAATGGTCTTATCCGTTGAGGCTACAAACACTAGATTTCTACTTAAGTGTTTTGTTTAACTTATCATCAAACTAATACAAATATTCCTAACAATCTCCCCCTATTTATGTCTACTAGAATTGTAGGCATAAATTTGGGTTTATCTTTATGATAACAAAACACTTAATGAATATATGAACTGAAATCAAGTAGAAATTCAAAAGTGCTGCAAAAGTGTATGTACTGAGATATAATTGAAGAATTACATTATTTACAAGGATGCTCCTTTAGGCTGAGCATATTATTTTATTTTCCTTTGATCCCTTGTTTTCTTCCCTAGCCTCCTGTCATTTTCCTATACTTGGAGTTGGAGTTGTCTGTAGAATTCAGCTTCATCTTCTTCACTGATATCCAACTTAGATTGCATGTCCTTGAGAGTTTCATTACTGGCAATTTTAAGCTGGTCTTCAAGTCTGAAAAATCTTCTGACTCCTTTATTGTCTCTGAACTCCATCAACCAATGAGCTGATTTATGAATTGTAATTCCATGCTCAGGTATGAGTAATGTTCTATGCAAGGAATTAAACTCCCACCAAGTTTTCCTTATGCTGGGCAATCTTGTTGAGAATCTCAGTTTTGGTAGTCCTGGTAAAACCAGTATCCCTTTTGATAGCTGAGTAGACTCTAACCAAGGTAGAATAGCCTTCATTCAGAATTCTTTGAAGAGGCCAAGTCCTTTCCTCACTTCCTTTATACTTGAACACTAGCCTTTCTGGGAGCTGTTTGTATGCACTTATTCCCCTTACTTCCTCCATCTCATCTAGATAGAGTTCAATATCTGTAAACTCTTTTATGTCACAAATGTGAACATAATCATCCTTTGAGGTTTGTGGCTTAGGATTAGGTTTATATTTCTGAGTGAATTTACTTGAGGTTGGGGGAGGTGTTGATTTGGATTTTCTTTTCAGTTTCTTTGGTGGTGGAGAGGTAGTTAGGAAGCTAGGCAAGTTGATAGTGTCCCAATCAATAGGTTCCTCTTTAGGGATGATTGGTTCACCATGGACATTTATACTAGGATCAGCAACAAAAGGTTCAGGAATGGAAGGTAGTGGCTTGGATTTTGATTGGGTTTCCACAGTGTCATCTCCACTCTTCCTTTTTGCATTGGCCTTCTTTCTCTTCCCTTTCTGCCATTCCTTTCTTTCCTCCACACTCTCACCAATCACATTCCCCATATCCACATTTCTGCTTTCAATCTTGTCTTCTTCACTCTTGTCTTCAATCTTCTTCTTTTCTTCAGTCTAACTTGACTTTAGCTGTTTTTCAAGCTTTGCTTGTGCTCTTTTGTCAGCCTTCAGCTTTTTAGCTTCTTCCTTTAATCTCATGGTTTCTTCCATCTTGGCTTTTGAGAATTTGGGATGTCCTTGCATCACACAGATATTATTTCCCTCTCTATAAATGATAGCCATATTCATTCTTTCCACTACATCATTGGTCTCTTTGTGCTTTATGATGCTACCACCCAAAACTTTGTCTTCATCAGGTTTTGGAAGAGGAAAATCCACTTCTTTTGGTTGACCAAAGTTTAGAGGGTTCTTTGTAGAGTCCCTGTTGAATCTAGTGGATGGCTTGAGTACCATGGGTTTCAAATTCCTGAAAGAAGTTTCTCCAACCTTATTCCTCCTTACTGGCTTGTGCTCCATAATGATTGGCTCAACCTTTGTGCTATGTTTCACAGATAATGATTTTGAAGTTGTAGAGCCAAACACCTGTTGCATCCTTTCATCAATTTTTCTTCTTTGCTCCTTCACCTTCATCTCAGCTGCTGCTAGCTGGATTAGATCAATTCCATCAAGCTTTCCTTTGATTTGAAGTGTTGGAGAAGTAGTGATGGTAGGAACTAGCACTTTGGATATTTGAATGTTTGTAGATGGCTCCCCTCCCCCTTCCACTTTATTATCCCCCTTTTTGTTATCATCAAGGAGAGGAGTCAGGTCTTGTGCTTTAGCCAGTTGCATTAGAAGACTTGTTTGAGACTGTTGATTTTGAAGAGTGGTGACCACAGAGTTTTCAATAACTTGAACTCTGTCCTCCAATTTGGCCAGCCTCTTTTCAGCATCTGATTCTCTTCTCAGTCTCAATAACAAGTCCTGCATGGTACCATAGGGCATGACTGAATCCAGCTTCATAGAATTGTAGGACTTCAAGTCAGCTATATCCTTCTTGTGTTCATCCACACTCAGATTCTATCTTAATTGCTATAGCTTCATGAGATGTAGAGAATCTAGGTGGGCTTGAAGAATAAGCCTTGGTACTAGCATTGGAGGTGTTCTGAATGGCTTTTTGGATAGACATGATTTATTTGACTAAGGATACATTGAATTGTCCTGGTGTAGACTCCTTTGTCAATGCCCATTCAAGTAAATCTGGAATAGAACTTGGGCCTTCATCTCCCCCTAAGTTCATGCTTCCATCAAATAAAACAGAGTCATCATCATTAGAATTTACTCCAAATTCTTCAGATGGCTCAACAGCTGTAGAAGGCATCAAGTTGACAGCAACTTTATCCCTTTATAGAGATTCTGAAGTATGTACCGGATTTAAAGTCTTTTCTGCCTCCTCATTGCCCTGAGTAGCCAACAATTGATAGGCTGATACGGGATGAGTAAAAGTGTTAGCATCCAAGGAAATGTTATCAATTACAGCTTTGTAATGTTGCTGAAATTATCTTTCCTTTTCAGCATCATCCACAATCATTGACTCATCAGCAATGGCTGGATCCACCCTTATACCTTCTGTACCTGCTTTTCTCTCAATTTCTCTCTTTTCTTGTATCAGGGGCTCCCCCTGGCTCACACTCCTCACATCCTCACCTTCACCTACTAAGGTGGCACTCCTCTCACTTTCTTTTGCCATGCTGAAAGAAATAGCATGCATATTTAGACTCTCAAACTCTCCTTTTGCCTGGGAGCAACCCAGCCTCTCACTCAAATTTTCACTCCCTTCCCTCAATCCTAGAAGTGATTGTACAGTAACCATATCTTCTACACTTGGAATTGAGTCAGTTGTTTGTGTAGAGACTATCAATGGATAGGGAGTATCCGTTGAAGTAGAAACTGATGGTATCAATGGATAACTGCTGTTAAGCTTATCCGTCGAAGAACAACCACTAGTCAACGGATGAGGAATATCTGTTGAAGAAGGAAAAGAAGTAGAAATTGAAAGTGACATAATTGTTGAATATGTGTGGATTGATTTTAATTTAGGTGACACAGATTCTTCAACTAAGTCTGAAAGAATTGGCTGATGATCCAACAAATAATCTAAGAGATGATGATCACTAGTATTTGAGTGGGGCTCCTCCCTGAGTTGTAAAGAGGAAGAATCAGGAATTGATGTGAATATCATGTCCACATCCAGAGATGGTGATGGAGAATTTGGTGATTGATGTGTGTCAATTTTGAGAGAATGGGGCTGTGACTCCATATTTGTTGGAGTCACATCAAGCTGAATTTGAGAAGGCATAGATACAGGTGGGTGTATCTGTGCAGTGTGTGCACCCTGTATGGAAACTAAGGTTTTGACCCTCTTTCTTCTTGCAAAGGCTTTTACAGGTGAGTGTGTGGCTTCAGTGTCCCTCCCTCTTTTGTTCTGTGTCCTTGGTTGGGGACTATTTTCAATAGCTGCACCCTTTTGGGAGAATGCAACTAGGGATGGGTTTGAATCCTTTTCAACCACCACAGTCTTTTGAGAAACTGTGGCTTGGCTAGCTGGGGTATCACTCACCTCTCCTACCTTATCCTGGGGGGTTTCTTGATGTTCACCCCTCCCCTCACCACTCACACCCTGTTCACTCCCCTCAGGGTTTATGGTAGTTGTTACAACTGTTGTCTTTTGAGAAACAACAAAGGTGGCTTTCTTTGACTTTGGTTTTGAAACTTTAGGTTTGGTGGCCTTGGTAGGAATCTGTTGGGACAAAGACACAGATTCCATGGCCACACTTGAAGGCAAAGAAATAATGGGGTTGGAAGTAGTAGGAGTTGAAGAAGTATTTACCTCACTTACCTGAGGTGCATTCATTATTGGTAAATATACCAATGGCACCTGATTATTGAGGTTAATTCTCAAAAGGTCTGCAAGGAACCTTTTTTCTTGTGCCCAACACTTGAGTTTATTACTCTCATTGGTTATGACCAAACCTTCAGCAAGATGGTTAGCCAATAACATAAAGAATCTAGCATAGTAGATGTTATGAGGTCTATTAGCTTTGTTACCTAACCTGGTACCTAATTCTAGCATAACATAGTTGCTAAAATTAAAATACCTATCAGAAACTAGCATATAGAGCATATTAACAAGAGATGAAGTTATTGCATCAAAATTACTAATTTTCCCAGAGAAAAGCTTGATAAAGGTATCACCAAGAAAACTCCATTCTTTCCTAAGGCCTTTTCTTCTAATACTCCCTAAACTAGCAGAATATAGCCTATGGAATCTAACATGCTAGATACATCATTATCAGTGTGTGGTGTCATGGCATTGTTCTCAGGTAGTTTAAAATAGGACTGTATATCATCACAGTTAATACAGTAATCTTTACCTTTGAGAGTGAAAGTGATGGTCATATCAGTGTTGTTGAACTCTGCAGTTGTCCAAATCTCCTCAATTACCTCACAGTAAATAGTTGGGGCTTCCAGCATTGCATAGCTTAGTTTACAGTTCCTGATGAAGTCCATCATCTTGTGATAATCTGAGTGGACTTCATTCTTTTCCACCAAAGCTACAAAATTGTTTTTCTTATAGACAAATCCAGACTCGGACATTATCTTTACTACTGGTGCCATTGTAGTGGGTAGAGATTGCAGAGAAAAGTTGAGAGTTTTGGGAGAGAAAGAGAGTAAAGACTTTTGAAAAATTGCAAGAAAGCGTAAAGTGAAAATAAGAATTCAAAGGGCTTTTATACTTTCTCAAATTAAAACATAAGGAGAATGATTAAAAAGTATTTTTAAGTAAATTACAACCGTTTGAGAATAAAGAAAACCGCATGAATTCTAAAAAATGCCTTTAATACAAATACATATAACTGTGTTTATATATATGTATCAACGGTTAAGTAAAAGAATCAACCGCTGTGACTTACTTAAAACAACTGATGTGACACTTCAACGGATGAGGTAAACAGTTATCCGTTGAAGATTAACACAGTTTTATCCATTGAAGGATAAAATTACCCGAAATGTATTTGTCTTTCAACGGATAATGAACATCCGTTGATAGAACAATTTTGGCTTTCAACGGATAGGGAATATCCATTGATAGAATAAACTTTACTTAAAACCAACTATGTTCTTGCAACAAATTCATTTTAGGCTACAAAACAAATTATAATAAGGACATGAATTTATGAATAATTAAGCATACCTAGCTCACTTACTAATCTTATGAATGTTGATTCATCAAGTGGCTTGGTAAATATATCTGCAATCTGCTTTTCACTTGGAACAAAATGGAGTTCCACTGTACCATTCATCACATGTTCCCTTATGAAGTGGTACTTGATGTCAATGTGCTTGGTTCTTGAGTGCTGTACTGGATTTTCAGTAATGGCAATGGCACTTGTATTTTCACAGAATATTGGAATTTTGTCAATATTTAGCCCATAGTCAAATAGTTGATTCCTTATCCACAATATCTGTGCACAGCAACTACCAGCAGCAATGTACTCAGCTTCAGCTGTTGATGTAGAAACAGAATTTTGCTTCTTGCTGAACCATGACACAAGCTTATAACCTAGAAATTGACAGGTGCCAGTTGTACTTTTCCTGTCTATTTTGCAACCTGCATAATCTGCATCTGAGTAGCCAATTAGATCAAAACCAGACTCTCTAGGGTACCAAATTCCTAGATTTGGAGTCCCTTTGAGATATCTGAAAATTCTTTTAATAGCCACTAAGTGAGATTCTTTAGGGTCAGGTTGAAATCTAGCACAGAGATATGTAGAAAACATTATATCAGGTCTACTAGCAGTTAAATATAGAAGTGAGCCAACCATGCCTCTATAACTTGTAATGTCCACAGACTTTTCAGCCTTGTTTAATTCAAGCTTGGTGGCAGTGGCCATGGGAGTTTTTGCAGATGAACAATCCATTAAGCCAAACTTCTTTAAAAGATCATAAATATATTTAGTTTGACTAATGAAAATTCCACCACTAACTTATTTAACTTGTAAACCAAGAAAATAAGTTAGCTCTCCCATCATGCTCATTTCATATTTACTTTGCATTAAATTAGCAAACTTTTTACAAAGCTTATCATCTGTAGAGCCAAATATAATATCATCTACATAGATTTGAACAAGTATTGTAGAGCCATTAACATTTCTAAAGAAAAGAGTTTTGTCAACAGTACCTTTTGTGAAGTAATTATCTAGGAGAAATTTTGACAAAGTCTCATACCAGGCTCTAGGTGCTTGTTTTAGTCCATAAAGTGCTTTCAACAGATAATACACATAGTCTGGAAAGTTTGGATCTTCAAATCCTAGAGGTTGGCTTACATAAACTTCTTCCTCCAATTCTTCATTCAGAAATGCACTCTTGACATCCATTTGATAGACTTTGAAATTGGCATGGGCTGCATAGGCTAGAAAGATTCTGATGGCTTCAAGTCTTGCAACTGGAGCAAATGTCTCATCAAAGTCTATTCCCTCTTGTTGAGAATAGCCCTTGGCAACCAATCTAGCTTTATTCCTTATGACAATGCCATTTTCATCCATCTTATTTCTGAGTACCCATTTTGTGTCAATAGAGCTCTTGTCCTTTGGCTTGGGTACCAGCTTCCATACCTTGTTCCTCTCAAATTGGTTTAGCTCCTCTTGCATTGCTAAAATCCAATCTGGATCCAATAGAGCTTCTTCCACTCTCTTAGGTTCCTACTGTGATAGAAAACTACTGTATAGACATTCATCTCGAGTAGCCCTTCTAGTCTGCACCTTAGATGTTGCATCACCAATGATCAATTCAAAAGGATGATTCTTGGTCCATTTCCTTTGAGGTGGTAGATTAGCTCTAGATGAGGTTGCCTCAGTATTGTCATGATGTGAGATAGAGTGTTGATTGGTTGAAACTCCCCCTGAGTTACTGATCCTTTGAAAGGAACTGGGAGTTCTATCAACTGATGAAGTAAATTGATTATCCGTTGATAGACTATGATCAACGAATGCTTCATTATGTATTTCAACGGATGATGCACTTTGTCTTTCAACGGATGCTGCATTACTTCTATCAACGGATGCTGAATTATGACTTTCAACTGATGCAGCATTTTGTGCATTATCCAAAGGCAGATTTTGAATCCTTTTTGAGGTGCCTTCTCCATCATTCTCATCTTCACTATCATCACAATATATCTCAATGTTGTCAAATTTGAGTCCTTCATGATGTCCCTCATCTGTTAGTCCATCAATCTTTTTTATCGTCAAACACAACATGCACAGATTCCATAACAATGTTGGTTCTTAGATTGTAGACCCTATATGATTTTCCAGCAGAATAACCAACAAATATCCCTTCATCAGCCTTTGCATCAAACTTCCCTTTGTGATCAGGTTGATTCCTTAGAATGTAGCATTTGCAACCAAAGACATGAAGACAGTTTAAGGTTGGTTTTCTTCTCTTGAACAATTGATAGGGAGTCATGCCTTTTGCCTGATTGATTAGAGAAATATTCTGAGTGTAACATGCACAGTTAACAGCCTCAGCCCAAAAATATGTTGGGAGTTTTGACTCTTCAAGCATTGTTCTTGCAGCTTCAATTAGTGATATGTTCTTCCTTTCCACCACACCATTTGGTTGTGGAGTCCTTGGAGCTGAGAACTCATGCATGATCCCATTTTCTTCACAGAACAACCTCACGGTAGAATTCCTGAACTCAGTTCCATTGTCACTTCTGATATTCCTTACTTTGAAATCTGGATGATTGTTGACTTGCTTGATGTGATTGATAATGATTTCACTAGCTTCATCCTTTGATCCAACAAAGTAGGTCCATGAAAACTTTGAGAAATCATCTACAATCACTAGGCAATATTTTTCCTTGAAATTGACAATACATTGACTGGTCCAAAAAGATCCATGTGTAGCAGTTGTAATGGTTCATCAATTGCTGATTCAAGCTTCTTACTGAATGATGCTCTCTTTTGCTTTCCTTTCTGACAAGCATCACACAGTCCATCCCTTGAGAATTCCACTAGAGGCATTCCTCTAACTAAGTCCTTTTTTACTAGATCATTCATTGTCTTGAAATTCAAATGGGACAGCTTCTTGTGCCATAGCCAACTTTCATCTGGACTTTTCTTGCTGAAAAGACAAGTAATTGATTCTGCATCTGTAGAGTTGAAGTCAGCCAAGTACACATTCCCTTTTATAACTCCAGTTAGAACCACTTTGTTGTCCTTCTTACTTGTGACAACACAGGCTTCAGAATTGAAGGAAACAGTATTCCCTCTGTCACATAGTTGACTGATGCTCAATAGATTGTGTTTGAGACCATCAACTAATGCAACTTCATCAATGATGACATTTTATTTTGAAATCAAGCCATATCCCATAGTGAACCCTTTGCTGTCATTTCCAAAGGTTATGCTAGGGCCAGCTCTCTCCTTGAACTCTGTGAGCAGGGTGAAATCTCCTGTCATGTGCCTTGAACAACCACTGTCCAAGTACCATAGATTCCTTCTTTTTCCCTGCACACAATAAAATCAAATCAAGTTGATTTTGGTACCCAAATTTCCTTGGGTCCAGCCTTGTTAGTCTTTTTCCTAGACTTCATACTTCCTACATCTTTTGACTTAGGTAACTTTGGGTCAACCTTGGTCTCAGATGTAGTTGGTTGAAGTGTAGTGTTAGTCACAGAATCATTTAACACATTTGGTTGAATTTGATAAGGCATAGATTGTGCAAACATATTATTCCACATAGGCATGTTGTATGGCATTTGAGGCATACTGAATGCAACAAAATAAGGATTATTAACATATGGCATGTTTGTAAAATGTGCATAAGGATTCTGTTGAGACATAACAGGCATAACATGCAGAGGTGACATAGACATGTTAGGCATGGAAGGAGTTAAAGGCATGGGAGCATTCTTAACAGACTTGCAGTTAGCAGATAGATGATTAACACTTTTACAATGCACACAACTTTTTCTAGGAGCATACTTATCAGGTGTGTAATTGTTGTGTTTGTTAATCCTTACCTTCTCATTTCTATTAGATTTCCTTTTAGTTTCCTTTTTATCCTCAACCAACTTAAGCCTATTTTTCAACTGATCTAAAGTCATGTGTCCTATATTCACCTTACTGGCATCTTTGGATGTGCTAGTTTCTTCTTTGACAAAGTTCTTGGAAGTTGAACCAAACTTCTTATTGAGATTTTTCAAATTATTCTTTTTAGAATCACTTGCCTGTTTTAATTGATGAGCCTTCAATGGATGCTCCTTTTCTTCCTTCAACGGATAACTTTCATCATTCGTTGATTCCACATCCGTTGACAATTCATCAATTAATTATACTTCCTTTTTATTTTTCTTCCAGGCATTCTCACAGAGTGATTTAATTCCCTGAACCTTGACAATCTGAGCACTAACGTCCCTAGATGTTTTCCAGGCCTTGATTACATCTTGCTCACGTTCTAATTGTTTAGAAAGAATTTCTACTTTCTTAATTGATTCTTCTAGTTCACTCTCAACATATAAGCATTTGATTTTAATCTTTTCAAGCTCAATTACCTTACCCTCTAACACAGCATTCCTATCACTTAAAAACAAATTATTCTCCTTAATTCTTGTGTTTTCTTTAGCTATTGATTTAAGGGAAACACACAAATGATATAATTCATTGGACATATCATTTATAGCTTCATTGCATTCAATTTTAGAAAGCTGAGAGAGGTCAATAGTAATTACCTGGTTGCTTGATGAACTAGTTTCATTTTCATCAGAATTAGCCATCAAGGCTAGGTTGACATATTCCATATCATCATCTTCATTGGCTCCATCCGCTTCCCAGTCATCCTGAGTTAGAAAAGCTCTTTCCTTTTGTTTGAGCAAATCGAAATATTTCTTTTTGTAATCCACTTGCTCAAATTTCTTCTTCTCAGAAGTTGGCTTTCTGCACTCATTTGCAAAGTGTCCACTTATGCCACAGTTATAACATTTGAACTTAGATTTGTCCACCATGTTCTTGTTTGACTTAGTGAATCAAACATTTTTCTTGAATTTCATCTTTGCAAATCTCCTGGACAGAAAAGCCAGATGTTCATCAACATCATCAGAGTCATCTTGACTGGAACTATCTTCAACCTCAGCTACTTGCTCCTTTCCCTTGCTTGATTCTGATTTGCTTGTGCCAATTTTAAGACTTGGCATTGTCTTTTTTTCATTCCTGGCTTCAGTCTTCTCATTGTCAGCTACAAGTGCAACTGATCCACCTTTTCTCTTTCCCTTTTCCAACATCTCATCTTGCTCCATCTCAAGTTCATAGGTCTTCAAAATTCCATATAATCTTTCAAGTGTGAAGTCCTTATAATCTTGATAATTCCTTAGTGAAACAGTCATAGGCTTCCATTCCTTTGGTAGAGACCTCAGAAATTTTAAGTTGGAATCCTTGACTTGGTACACTCTGCCATACAACTTCAATCCATTCAACAGTTTCTGAAATCTATTGAAGGTATCATTCAGTGATTCTCCTTCTTCAAAATGAAAGTATTCATACTATTGAATGAGAAGCTGCATTTTGTTTTCTCTAACTTGTTCAGTACCTTCACAGATAAGTTGCACAGTATCCCAACTTTCCTTAGCAGTTTGGCTGTTAATGACATTATCAAACATATCTTGATCTAGGCCATTAAACAGAATGTTCATAGCTTTCTTGTCCTTGTGAACCTCTTCAATATCTTCATCAGTCCATTCTGCTTTTGGCTTGGGAATAGACTGTCCAACAGCAACTGTGGCAGTTGCAGCCGTGGCCACCTTGTGAGGGATGTGAGGACCATTTTCAATGCAGTTGATGTAGCTTTTATCTTGAGAGAGAAAATGTAGATGCATCTTCACTTTCCAGTGATGATAATTATCTCTTTCCAGGATTGGAATCTTTACACCAATATCCTTCTTACTCATGATGTTAGTAGAATAGATCTTTAAACTCTTTGTAAGTTAAGAGCTTGCTCTGATACCAATTGTTATTCCCAAGGAACTAACAATGAGATTTACAGAAGGGGGGTTGAATGTAAATCTCAAAACTTTTTCAAGTTTTGAGCAGTTTCAAAGGCTAAGTGTTTTGATGAACAGTTGTGTGTGAATTACTTTGAGCAGGTGCAGACAGATATATATTCAAGACATAAATGTAAAGAACACAAAGGCTTCAAAAACTTTTCTGGTGGATTTGTTGTTCCACCAGAGATGTGTATTTCAGAAATTCTGTGATTCAAAGAATTGATCACAGCTGCGTCCTAGTACAAACTAGATGATTTTCTCTCTGGATTTTTTTAAACAGCTCTGGAAAAATTCACCACCTAATTACTAGCTGCAACTTGGTTTATATATCACCAAGTTTACAAATGAAGACAAAAGTACAAATACAATTAAAAAGGTTCTTCACATGTTTCTTCTTCATTTCTCTATCCAATGCAATCTAGGATAATCTGTGAATCTTTGAATACTTCCTTGTTTGCACCAGAATGGAAATGCTGCATTTTCTTGATTCTTCCAAGAGGCTACCACATTCCAATTGTCTCTGTCAACCCATGTGCCTCTGTCAGCTTATGAATCGTCACTGTCAACTGCTATTGAACTGAGCATCCGTTGAAGCTTTCATCCGTTGATGGCTTTATCCGTTGATTCTTTGTCAGTTGAAGCTTTATCCGTTGATGCATTAGTAGTTGAAGCTTTATCCATTGATGCACTCATCCGTTGATGGATGTTATCCGTTGAAGCTTTAGAGACATCCGTTAAAGCTTTGTTTCTCATCCGTTGAAGGCCTTTAATTTATCAGTTGATACTACTTCATTTATACAAAATTTCAAGGCATGAAATATTTACAATTAGCCCTCCTATTTGCATATCCACTAGTAGTCAACATGACTTATAATTTCCCACAACATCTAAGAATTATAACTTAAATACAAAAACTGAAATGTGCTACAATACTAAACTTATTTCTAAGTAAAGCTACTCCATCAACGAATAGCCAGAATGGTCTTATCCGTTGAGGCTACAAACACTAGATTTCTACTTAAGTGTTTTGTTTAACTTATCATCAAACTAATACACATATTCCTAACAATCTGTCACTGGTGGACAAGGAATATGATCTTGAAGATTCAAATCTAAAATTCCTTTAAGCTCTTCCTAAAAATTGGGATTTGAAGTCTACTACCATAAGAGACAACTACGACCTTACTGAAATTACTCTTGATGAAATTTATGGTATGCTCAAGACTTATGAACTTGAGATGGATCAAAGGAGTAAGAGGCATGGAAGAAAGTCAAGGACAATTGCTCTTAAAGCTGAGGAGGAATCTCCTAAAGTGGTTGCCTCAAAGAGTGGCAAAGGAAAGGCTCTCATCATAAAGTCTGATTCAGAGTCATCATATTCTGATGACGATGATCCAGAAACTGAAAGTTTGCCTGAAATGGATGCTGATCAAGAGATGATGAAACTGTGTGCTCTTATGGTGAAGGGTATCACAAAGATAGCCTACAGGAAATTCAGAAAAGGAAAGAAGTTTTCCAGGAAAAGTGAAAGTTCTGATAAGAAAGGGTTCAGAAAGTCTGAAGGCAAAGGAGGAAAGTCTGACAGAGGAGACAACTCAAATATCAAATGCTACAATTATGGTGAAAGAGGCCACATATCTCCTGACTGTAAGAAAGGAAAACGTGACAAAGGCAAGGCACTTGTCACAAAGAAGAAAAGCTGGACAGACACTTCAGATTCTGAACATGAGGTGAACTATGCCTTGATGGCAAATGCTGATAGCAGTACTGAAACTGCTGAATTGAAGGTACCTCAAACAACTTATGCTTTTCATACTGATGATATTACTGAGTTGAGATTATATCTTAAAACCATGTTCATTAGTTATAGAGATCAGACTTTAACATGTGAAAGATTAACATCTGAAAATCTTGCTTTTAAAAAGAAAAATGACTATTTAGAAAAGGAGTTAGTTTTTCTTCATCAAACTAAGAAAGAAAGAGATGATGCTTTGTATGTTAGAGATGAAGTATTAAAATTGAATGAATCTCTAAAAGCTGACTTAGAAAAGGAAAAACAGATTATCAGAACTTGGACTAACTCTGGCAGAATAACTCAGAATTTACTAAGTAGTGGAAACTGGAAAGAGGGCTTAGGTTATGGAGATGATAAAAGTGATAATGGAGATGATAAAAGTGAGAAAGGAACTGAACAAATTGAGCCAATTGTTGTTAAACAGAATGCTAAGCCAAAGGTAAATCCTGTTAAGTTTGTAGCAAAAACTGTAAAGTTTGATTCCAAAAAGATGAAAGAGTCTAGGATAGAAGTCAAAGAAAAGTTAACTTCTAACAAATTAAAACAGGATAAACCAGCTGAAGTAAACATAGGCTTAATGACAAAGAAGTAGATTAAGTATAAGCTGAAAGAGATTAGAAATGTGAACAAGGTAAAGGAAGCTAGGAAAAATAGGAATGGAAAGGAAGGTGTGAATAAAAGCAATAATTACATGCCTGTTCCTAATGCTCCTAGAAAGAAATGTTATAACTGTGGAATCTCTAACCATCTTGCTTCTTTTTGCAGGAAAAAAAAGAAATATACTCTTTACCTCCTAAATCAGGAGTTAAGAGTCAGTCTGTTAGGTTTAAACCATAAAATCCTTGTTTTTATTGTGGTAGTTTATGGCATTCCATTTATACTTGTAAGGAATATCATAGCTTGTACTATGATTATTATCAAATAAAACCTTCTTTGAAGAAAGTTAGTATTATTTCTTCTATTGTAAAGTCTGATGCAAAGTCTGATATAAGTTTTGATAAACAGCATGTTTGCATAAACTCTGAAATTAAATCCGCTACAAATGCTCACAAACTTAAAAAGGCCAAATGATCCAAGCAAGTCTGGGTCCGTTAAACTAACCAATAGTGGTCTTTGTGATTGTAGGGCAACAGGAAAAACATGCTAGTTCTGGACAGTGGATGTTTAGGACATATGACTTGAAATAAAGCCCTGCCATCAGACTTTGTGGAGAAAGCTGGCCCAGGAGTTTCTTATGGAGATGCCAATATGGGAAAAACTCTGGGATATGGCAATATCAATCTTGGGAATGTCATCATTGAAACAGTAGCTCTTGTCTCAGGACTTAAACACAATCTGCTAAGTGTGAGTCAAATCTGTGACAAAGGTTATCATGTGGATTTCTTTAAAGAACACTGTGAAGTTGTAAGCAACTCTACAGGCAAAGTGGTTCTGAAAGGTTACGGGCATGGTAACATTTATGAAGCCAGACTTTTAACAAGTTCTGATAGTTCTGCAATCTGTCTATTGAGTAGAGCATCAATCGAAGAAAGCTGGAATTGGCACAAAAGACTCTCTCATTTAAATTTCAATAACATAAATGAGCTAGTAAAGAAACACCTTATGAGAGGACTGCCAAAATCAATATTTCTCCTGATGGCCTTTGTGATTCATGTCAAAAGGAAAAACAAAGAAAATCTTCATTCAAGAGCAAAACTGAATCTTCAATTCTTGAGCCTTATCACCTATTGCATGTTGATCTATTTGGTCCAGTCAATGTCATGTCTATTGCAAAGAAGAAATATGATATGGTTATAGTGGATGAGTTCACAAGGTACACTTGGGTGTATTTCTTGCACAAGAAGAATGAAACTGCATCTACTCTAACTGATCATGTCAGATAGCTGGATAAATTGGTCAAAGATTATTTCAAAATTATAAGAAGTGATAATGACACTGAGTTCAAGAATTCAATCATGGAAGAGTTCTGCAAAGAGCATGGAATTAAGCAGGAATTTTCTGCACCTGGAACTCCACAGCAAAATGGAGTTGTAGAAAGAAAGAACATGACTCTCATTGAAGCTGCACGAACTATGCTTGATGAAGCAAAGCTACCAACCTACTTTTGGGCTGAAACTGTACAGACTGCTTATTTTACACATAATGCTACACTCATAAACAAGCATGGGAAAACCCAATATGAGATGGTGTAGAAAAAGCAACCAAATCTGAAATACTTTCATGTATTTGGTTACAAGTGTTTTGTTCTTAAGGCTCATCTTGAACAGCTGTCAAAATTTGATCTAAAAGCTGATGAAGGAATTTTTGTTGGATATCCACTTTCCACAAAAGCCTTCAGAGTCTATAATTTAAGAACAAGGGTTGTCATGGAATCTATCAATGTATCTTTTGATGATAAGAAGATTACTGGACTTGAAGATTTCAATGATCATGATCAGCTGAGATTTGAAAATGAAGACTTAAATTCTGATTCTGTAAATTCTGATGACTTAAATTCTGATCCTGTAAGTTCTGATGGGTTAAGTTCTGATGTCATTGAAACTGTGGTAACTACTCCAAAGGAAAATGCACATGTCCGGGGGAGCAAGCTGAAGATCATATAACAACTCAAGACTCTCAAGAAGCATTAGAACCTGTCACTGGCTCTTCAAGTTCTGATGAGCCAAATTCTGATAATTCTGGAAACTCTGATTCTTCAAATCCTGAAGGATCCAACTCAAATTCTGAAGTCTCAGAGAGCATAACTACAGGGGGAGCATCATAAAATGCTGATGGAGACATCATGGATCATGAGGGAGGATCCAGTTTTAGAGAACAACTTCCATCTGCAAGGAAGTGGACCAAATCACATACACCTGACTTAATAATTGGAGATCCTGAAGCAGGTGTCAGAACTAGAATTGCAACATCAAATGAATGTCTCTATCATTCTTTTCTATCTCAGACTGAACCAAAGAAAGTGGAAGAAGCTCGTCAAGATGCTGATTGGGTGCAAGCAATGTAGGAAGAGTTAAATGAATTTGAAAGAAATAAAGTCTGGACCCTAGTGCCAAGACCAAAGAACAGATCAATTGTTGGCACAAAATGGGTGTTCAGAAACAAAACTGACAGTGATGGCATAATTACAAGAAACAAAGCAAGGCTGGTTGCTAAAGGTTACTCTCAATAAGAGGGTATTGACTATGATGAAACATTTGCACCAGTTGGTAGATTGGAAGCCATAAGAATCTTTTTGGCTTATGCTGCTCACAAAAATTTCAAAGTCTTTCAAATGGATGTGAAAAGTGCTTTTCTCAATGGAGAATTAAAAGAAGAGGTATATGTTGAACAACCTCCAGGATTTGTAGATCCAAAATTTCGAAATCATGTGTACAAACATGACAAAGCACTTTATGGCCTTAAGCAAGCTCCAAGAGCATGCATGGTATGAGACTTTAGCTCAATTCCTTCTGGAAAGTGGATTTCACAGAGGTACAATTGATAAAACCTTATTTTACCTCAACCATGGAAATGACTTACTTTTGGTACAGATATATGTTGATGACATCATATTTGGTTCTACAAATGCCAAACTCTGTGAAAGGTTTGCAAAGTTAATGCAGTCAAGATATCAAATGAGTATGAAGGGAGAACTTAGTTATTTTCTGGGACTTCAAGTCAAGAAAAATGAAGAAGGTTGTTAGGTCACACAACACTGTAAAATGGGGTTGAATACAGTGTTAATACAATCAAATCGATTTAACACAAGTATGTAACAAAGATCAAGTATATTAAATAAATTCTGTTACAATAAGAACTGTTGTTCTCTCTCAGTGATGAACAAATATCACTAAGAGCTACTATGTTACAATGTATAATCTTCTCGATAATGATAACACATATAGTGTAAACCCTAAGTCTGTGTTTATATAGTAAACAGTTACAAGGTAACTTCTAATTGATATGGAGTATAATTCTGTCTCCTAAAATATATCAATTAGATATCTTCCACAAGTGTTCCAGTCTTCTAACTCTTTCCATGCATATCTTCTTTTATTTAGTCTCAATCTTCTAGTGTAAATCAGCTTCCTTCCTTATATGAAAGTCTTCCCGAACTTAAGTTCTGATATGACCTTAAGTTCTGATATTAAGTTTTGACTTCTAGTAAGTCCTGATTTCAGTAAGTCCTAATATGTCCTGTTTGTTAATATCTGAAAACTAAACATGAATCATATTAGACATGACATCTCAAATATATCTAACAATTTCCCCCAACTTGTAAATTATGTAAAATATACAAGTTAATAGATTTGGTGATGTCAAAAACATTTAAGTACAAATGCAAATAAGAGTTTAACTAGATAACTAACTACAACTTACAGTCCTTGTAACTTTTACCAATCTCACTGAGTCAATCTGAATTCATAATGATTCTTGAAAAAGCTTGATATCAGCTTTTCTTCTTTAATTCTCAGGACTTGAGACATCGTAGTCTTCACTTGCTTCATCTCTTTATTCTGACTTCCAATCTGGTAGATTGCAGTCCTTAAAATAGAGATATGGTTTCTTTCTAAACCATCATTCAGTCTTATTACCCTAGTATGAAAAGAATCTTCATTGTAGCATAGACATTTCTCATTCTGTAACACTTCAAGCTTAGAAGAATTCTTCTTCATTGGAATTTCACTTTCATCATCTTCAACAATACTAGGAATGAATTCTGTAACTCTTGAACCAAAAATTCTTTCTTTATCTCTGATGGTCTTCAATATGAAATTTGACCATCTCCTGAAAATATCAGACTTTACCTCTAAAAGGTAATGAAAGAATTGAAGTTCTTTCAGTGATTTGTTTAGCACATCTGATTCTGACATCTGATATGTCCTTCCATCTTCAAGAAATAAAATCAGATTTTCCTTGTCATTGTGCTTGTCATGAGCATCCAGTACCACTTGAACAGAGATAACCTTATCAAGGTGTTTCCATGTAACATCTTCAAGAGGTTGATCAGTTAAAAGAAATGGATCTCTAGTCAGCACTTCAACTAATGTTTTAATCTTAGCTTCATTAGAACCTAGTCCAGTTTTGTCTCTTGCTTCTCTGGCTTTCAATCCAACAGTCATGAAATCAAATAACAATTGGCTTTTCTTTGGATCTGATGGTTTGACATTTTTTCACAGGAGTTTCTTTTTTTCTGCTACTTTTATCTTGTCCAAATCAACCTGAGCACTGTCAGAGGTTGATGTCTTGATGATTTTATCAGAACTTTCTATTTTTGTTGGAGCTTGAATTTCTTCACTCTGAACAACTTGAGATCTGTCAGAGGCTATCTTGAATTCTTCAGTAATCTTCTTTCTTTGCAAAGTTTGAACATCTTAATCTTCAGCAAGATTATCATCAGTAACTTGAACCATTTTGCACACTGGTTTTATCAGGATTTGAGGAATTTTCATATCCAATGGCTTGATTGGTTCATCAACTTTTCCCTTCCCTTTGTCTTTGGGATCAATCTCAGATTGTGATCTTGTTTTGGGCTTTGATGCTTCAGTATTTGACTTCTCCTTGATCACAATACCTTTTTCCTTAGGCTTTGGAGGTTTCTTTTCAACAGAAGCTTTTGGCTTTAGATTTGTCTTTTCAGCTTTAAATCTAGCTTCTTCCTCCTTGAGATTTTCTAAATCCATTCCTGGATTATGCTCCAAAAATAGTCTTCCAGCAATTTCCTCATCAAGTGTCTGAATCTTGGGATCCTTGTAGTAGACTGTAGTCTGCTTCCCCTTGAGCTTCAGAGTTTGCATGAACTTTTGAGAATTTTGACTTCCACCTTGTATCAGAACATCAGGCTTTGTCATCAGACTTTGCTCATCAGAACTTGATATCAAATTTTGAGTTTGAGTACTTGCTATCAGATTTTGAGTTTGAGTAGCTTCAGAACTTGTCTTCTTTTGAATAGAAGATTTGCTTGCATCAATAATTAGTTTCCTTGAAGAAACCTTGCTGCTCTGCCCTTTACTTTGAACTTAACCTCTACCCTTTCTAGGGTTTCCCTGGTCATCAGCTTCATCATCTTTCTTCTTCAGTATTTGATCATTTGAGCATTTGGACTTAACTATCTTCTCCCCCTTTTTGGCATCATCTGATAGTAGGACTGAGAGAAAAAGTTCAACTGAAGATTGGATTTCATTCAATTGAGCCTGTTGAGAAGCTTGATTAGCCATGACCTCAGAGATTTGGGTATGTTGCTTCTCTTGAGCTTTCTCGATTGCTTCTACTTTCTCAAGTGTAGGTCAGGATATGTCGATTCAAATTCAACATTTGTTTGTCAAATCATCATAAATTATTAGTAAACACAATTTTAATCAAAATAGTCATCAAGAAATATAGTTCAAGTAGATGAAGTAAAGATTAACATGCTTCAATGAGAACATTCACATGCACATAATGTGAGATAAAAAAAGACTAAATCTTGCAATCAAAAGAAATTTCATTAAAATATCAAAAGAGTACATTTTATGAAATTTATAGATTACATGCAAAAGATTACAAGATAATTCTAGTCTAAGATGGTGAACATTAACAGCCTTGGTCTAAGAAGGAAAGCTATCGATTAGTTCCTCCTGCTGCTGATAACTAGCACTGCAAGACGGATGATCCGTTCTTGCTGAAGAAGAGCCTCTATCCATTCTTCTTCCAAGCGATCAAGATGGAGTTGATAGTCCATCTCAAAGAACAAGAGATTTGTCCGAACCTCTTGTGGAGCCAAGTTCCATATCTCATCAGGAATGGCAGTGACGTGCCATTCCTGTTCCCAGTCACCACAACTGAACTCGACGTTGAAGTTTTCATAGTTCATAAACATGTTTACAAGAACCATATTTATGAAGGAGGAAAATAGTGAGAATTAAAAGAGAGAGAATGATTTTGTGTGAGAATAGAAGATGAAATGTCTGAGATGAAATGTTGGTTAAATAGCCAATGGAATATCAAAGGACTAGAGGACTAATTAATGATTAAGTGTAGAGTTACTTAATGAGCGTCTCCCTAGACCGATGTGTAATGATTTAGGCAATATGTGAACAGTCAATAGTTAAAGCAGGAGTTAATGGGCACAGGAAATAAGTAATAATTACTGTGCACATGCAGTTTTTGAAGACAAACACGTTTACCACTAACCCAAATGATTATGACTGTTTTTATCTCACCTAATTATATTCTGATTAAATATGACTGTTTCAGTATTTACCATAAATAAGTCAAGTAAAGAATAATGCCACGTAAGCATCAGAGTTTCCATCAGAATTTAATATCAGAACTTGACTATTATCAGATTTTAACAGTCATTAGAACATGGCTTCTGTACTCAAAAAGTGAATGTCTTTTTCCGTGATTCTTCATACAAATACTGACTTGTTTCTTCAGAGTTTAATCATCAAAACTTCCATCAAAACTTGTCCTAAGAATTTATGCATATGACACTTAACTGTTTATCTGAAACAACTTGATCACCACAGTAATTTTCATCATTCATATGGAGTGATAGTGTGTGCATTAGAATAATATCAGATAAAGATTAAAGTCTGATAAACTTCAGTACATCTTAGAAATAAGGCATAACTAAGAAAAATGCTTAAAATCTGTCATTAATAATGAAGTCTACTATAGAATGAATTTATGCAAAAGTCCACCTCAACTGATTGTGCTCATTTTATGCATCTTTTAGAATTCTTTTTCACAATGGCTTTTCAGTGTAAATGAGTCACACCTGCTATCAGAATTTATACTATTATCAGTGTATTTCTCCAGTAATCAAAGAATGTGAAAAGTCACCAAGAAAAATTTATTTGCTTTTCTAATGCATATTACTTAATACCAGCAATGCACTTGGGTCTTTCCTTCCACATATTTACTCTAGATCTCAAAGGAGTACCTGACTTTAATTTTCTTTTCTTTTCTTTTCTGTAGATAAGTGAGGCTTATCAGCATTTAGTTCATCCTTAAGATTTACTGACATTAGAATTTGACAGATAAGAAGCAAGAATCTAGTTTGTGACTTAGTAATAAGATACACAAAGTAAATTTGACTAAGCTCAATATCAGAATTTGCTCGTGTTAATGAATTTCCACATAAACAACTAATTCAAACATGGGATTTCTAGTATGTTAAAGACTCCTAGGTCAACATCTAGCACAGTAATCCTCATTGGATTGAATAGTCACAGAACATTCAAATCAGTATCAGAGTATATAGATCCACATCAGATAACAATCAACATTTAATGTATTTCCTGTTGCCCTGCAATAAAAAAGACCACTAATGGTTAGTTTTAAGGACCCAGGCTTGCTTGGATCCTTCGGCCTTTTTAAGTTTGTTAGCATTTACAGCGGATTTAATTTCAGAGTTTATGCTAACTTGCTGTTTATCAGAGTTTATATCATACTTTACACTAGAAGGAATTAAAGTAACTTTCTTCAAAGAAGGTTTTATTTGATAATAATCATAGTACAGACTATGATATTCCTTACAAGTATAAATGGAATGCCATAAACTACCACAATGAAAACAAGGATTTTGTGGCTTAAACCTAACAGACTGACTCTTAACTCCTGATCTAGGAGGTAAAGAGTTTATATCTTTATTTTTCCTGCAAAAAGAAGCAAGATGGTTAGAGTTTCCACAGTTATAAAATTTCTTTCTAGGAGCATTAGGAACGGGCATATGATTATTTCTTTTATTCACACCTTCCTTTCCATTCCTATTTTTCCTAGCTTCCTTTACCTTGTTGACATTCCTAATCTCTTTCAGCTTATATTTAAGTTGCTTCTTTATCATTAAGCCTATGTTGACTTCAGCTGGTTTATCCTGTTATAATTTGTTAGAAGTTGACTTATCTTTGACTTATGTCACAGACTCTTTCATCTTTTCAGAATCAGACTTTACAGTTTTTGCTACAAACTTGACAGGATTTACCTTTGGCTTAGCAGTCTATTTAACAACAATTGACTCAATTAGTTCAGTTCCTTTTTCACTTTTATCATCTCCATAACCTAAGCCCTCTTTCTAGTTTCCACTACTTAGTAAATTCTGAGTTGTTCTGCCAGAGTTAGTCCAAGTTCTGATAATCTCTCTTTCCTTTTCTAAGTCAGCTTTTAGAGATTCATTCAATTTTAACACTTCATCTCTAACATATAAAGCATCATCTTTTTCTTTCTTAGTTTGATTAAGAAAAACTAACTCCTTTTCTAAATAATCATTTCTCTTTTTATAAGTAAGATTTTCGGATGTTAATCTTTAACATGTTAAAATCTGATCTCTATAACTAATAAACATGGTTTTAAGATATAATCTTAACTCAATAATATCATCAGTATGAAAGGCATAAGTTGTTTGAGGTACCTTCAATTCAGCAGTTTCAGGCCTGCTGTCAGCATTTGCCATCAGGGCATAGTTCACCTCATGTTCAGAATCTGAAGTGTCTTTCCAACTTTTCTTCTTTGTGACAAGTGCCTTCCCTTTGTCACTTTTTCCTTTCTTGTAGTCAGGAGATATGTGGCCTCTTTCCCCACAGTTGTAGCATTTAACATTTAAGTTGTCTCCTCTATAAGACTTTCCTTTACCTTCAGACTTTTTGAACCCTTTCTTATCAAAACTTCCACTTTTCCTGGAAAACTTCTTGCCTTTTCTGAATTTCATGCAGGATATCTTTGTGATACGCTTTACCATAAGGGCACACAATTTCATCATCTCTTCATCAATATCTATTTCAGGTAAACTTTCAGTTTCTGAATCATCATTATCAGAATATAATGACTGTGAATCAGACTTTATGATGAGAGCCTTTCCTTTGCCCCTTTTTGAGGCAGCCATTTTAGGAGATTCCTCCTCAGCTTTAAGAGCAACTATCCTTGACTTCCTTCCATGCCTCTTGCTCCTTTGATTCATCTCAAGTTCATAAGTCTTGAGCATACCATAAATTTCATCAAGGGTAGTTTCAGTAAGGTTATAGTTGTCTCTTATGGTAGTAGACTTCAAATACCAATTTTCAGGAAAAGCTAAAAGGAATTTAAGATTTGAATCTTCAAGATCATATTCCTTGTCCACCGGTGACATATCATTCAAGAGTTTGACAAACCTGTCATATAATTCAGTTAAAGACTCATCGGCTTTTGAGTCCAAGTGCTCATACTCTTGAGTGAGTATAGTCTTCCTGTTTTTCTTGATTGCATCAGTTCCCTGGTATCTTGTCTCCAAAGTATCCCATATCTCTTTTGCAGTCTTGCAATGAATTACCGTGTTTGACATGACATTATCAATGGCACTATGCAGAAAATGCCTTACCCTTACATCCTTGGCAATAGATGAGATATCTTCAGCTGTGTACAAACCTTTCTCCTTTGGTATGGTCTTTGCTGGTTGATCAGAAACTACAACAGAGAGCATGGTAGGCTTATGTGGTCCTTCATTAATTCTGTCAAGGTATTCTGGATCTGTAGCTTCCAGAAATATAGCCATCTTCACTTTCCATAAGGGATACTCAGAAGGTCTCAGTATGGGAACCCTAATAATCTCATATCGACTGTAGGTTTGAGTCTTTTGAGTTTTGGTGGGCTTGGTTGGAGTTTGTGCTTCTTCAGACATGATTGTTTGGATCTTTACTGTATGTGTGTTAACAGATAAGCTCTGATACCAATTGTTAGGTCACACAACGCTGTAGAAGGGGGTTGAATACAGTGTTAATACAATCAAATCGATTTAACACAAGTATGTAACAAAGATCAAGTATATTAAATAAACTCTGGTACAATAAGAACTGTTGTTCTCTCTCAGTGATGAAAGAATATCACTAAGAGCTGCTAGGTTACAATGTATAATCTTCTCGACAATGATAACACATATAGTGTAAACCCTAAGTCTGTGTTTATATAGTACACAGTTACAAGATAACTTCTAATTGATATGGAATACAATTCTGTCTCCTAAAATATATCAATCAACTATCTTCTACAAGTCTTCCAGTCTTCTAATTCTTTCCATGCATATCTTCTTTTATTTAGTCTCGATCTTCTACTGTAAATTAGCTTCCTTCTTTATATGAAAGTCTTCCCGCACTTAGTTCTGATATGACCTTAAGTTCTGATATTAAGTTCTGACTTCCAGTATGTCCTGATTTCAGTAAGTCCTGATATGTCCTGTTTGTTAAGATCTGAAAAATAAACATGAATCATATTAGACATGACATCTCAAATATATCTAACAAAGGTACTTTCATAAATCAATCCAAGTACACCAGAAATTTACTGAAGAAATTTGGAATGCAAGACTGTTCAACTGCATCCACTCCCATGACCACTGCAACCAAGTTAGATAAAGATACTGGTTTATCAATAGATATTACTAACTACAGAGGTATGATTGGCTCTTTACTCTATTTAACTGCAAGTAGACCTGATATCATGTATGCTACCTGTCTTTGTGCAAGATTTTAGGCTGATCCAAGAGAACCTCATCTAATTGCTGTGAAAAGAATTTTCAAGTACCTCAAGGGTACAGCTGATCTAGGATTGTCGTATCCTAGAGAATCAGATTTTAAGCTAATAGGTTACTCAGATGCAGATTTTGCAGGATGCAAAATAGACAGGAAAAACACTAGTGGAAGCTGCCAGTTTCTTGGAGGCAGATTGGTTTCTTGGTTTCGCAAGAAACAGAAATCAATTTCCACATCAACTGCAGAAGCAGAATATATTGTTACAGGAAGTTGTTATGCACAGATTCTTTGGATGAAGAATCAGTTACTGGATTATGGGTTAGAATTTTCTAAAATACCTATTTACTGTGATAATCAAAGTGCTATTGCTATGACAGGTAATCCAGTTCAACACTCAATGACAAAACACATCAGCATTAGGTACCATTTCATAAGGGAACATGTGATGGAATGTACAGTGGAACTGCATTTTGTTCCAACAAATCAACAACTAGCAGATATCTTAACAAAACCACTTTGTGAAGCTACTTTTACAAGACTGGTAAATGAACTTGGAATGGTTTCAGGTTCTTTCTCTAAATCTGCTTAATTTTTATTCTCATGCATTAGACTTTATGATCAGTGTTTACAGATTGCCTTATCTTAATATAATCCGTGCTTAAATTGTAATACATTAAATACTGATTGTTATCTGATATGGATATATATACTCTGATAGTGTTTTGAATGTTCTGTGACTATTCAATCCAATGAGGATAACTGTGCTAGATGCTGACCTAGTAGTCTTTAACATACTAGAAATCCCATGTTTGAATTAATTGTTTATGTGGAAATTCTTTAACAAAAGCAAATTCTGATGTTGCGCTTAGTCAAATTTACTTTGTGTATCTTATTACTAAGTCACAAACTAGATTCTTGCTTCTTATCTATCAAATTCTAATGTCAGTATATCTTAAGGATGAACCACATGCTTGATAAGCCCCACTTATCTAAAGAAAAGAAAATTGAAGTCAGGTACTCCTTTGAGATCTAGAGTAAATATATAGAAGGGAAGACCCAAGTGCATTGCTGGTATAAAGTAATATGCATTAGAAAAGCAAATAAATTTTTCTTGGTGACTTTTCACATTCTCTGATTACTGGAGAAATACTCTGATAATAGCATAAATTCTAATAGCAGTTGTGACTCACTTACACTGAGAAGCCACTGTAAAAAGGAATTTTAAAAGATGCATAAAACGAGCACAAACAGTTGAGGTAAATTCTTGCATAAATTTGTTCTATAGCAGACTTCATGATTAATGACAGATTTTAAGCACTTTTCTTAGTTATGCCTTATTTCTAAGATGTACTGAAGTTTATCAGACTTTAATCTTTATCTGATATTTTGCTAATGCACACACTATCACTCCATATGAATGATGAAAATTATTGTGGTGATTAAGTTATTTTTGATAAACTAGTTAAGTATCATTTGCATCAATTCTGAGGACAAGTTCTGATGGAAGTTCTGATGCTTAAGCTCTGAAGAAACAAGTCAGTATTTGTATGAAGAATCACAGAAACAAACATTCACTTTTTGAGTAAAGAAGCCATGTTTTGATGACCGTTAAAATCTGATAATAGTCAAGTTGTGATATTGAATCCTGATGCAAACTCTGATGCTTACGTGACATTATTTATTTACTTGACTTATATGTGGTAAATACTGTAACAGTCATATTTTATCAGAATATAATTAGGTGATATAAAAACTATCATAATTATTTAGTAAGTGGGAAGCGTGTTTATCTTGAAACACTGCATGTGCACATTTATTACTGCTTAATACCCGTGCCCACTAATAATGTTTTGACTAATGCTATGCTGCCAGGTGTCTAAAGTCTGTTCTGCTTCAATCATAACCGTTGTAAAAAAGAGAGTATATATATGGGAGTTAAAAGATTTTTTAATCTTTTACCTACTTTTCTTTCTCTAATCTCTCTTATTCTCCCTCTCACTAATATTCTCTGAAGCTAATTTCTTACATGACTTTTATCTAACACCTTGTGCACACTCTATTTTCTCACTTATTTCTTACAGAAATGGCACCCAAAGACATCATTTTCAATGGAGCTAAGTTTGTTCCTAACAACTACTTAGCTATTCTCTCTAAGGATGAAGCTCTATCAGAACTTCACTTCAACCAAGACTTTTTGTCTCGAAGTGAAATAGGCTATGCTTTGACCCAACCTGAAGCAATCTCAGGGACTCAGGTGCTAGAGTTTTGGAGGTCAGAAGTTTATGATAATGTTGGTGCTAATGGATCCCCAAGCATCATATTTACAACAAGGGAGGATGCACATATGGTGACTTTGGCCACAGTTCGACAAACACTCCAATTGCCAGAAAACTGCACTTTTTCAGCTGTTGAAGACAGTTGAGGAGCCAGCTCTTCAAAAGCTAATGGAAAATCTGGGCTATGAAAAGACTTTGGCAAAGCTTGGACAGTTGAAGAGACCCCACATAAGGAGGGAAGGGAGTTTCTTCTTTGACTGCATCACAAGAACCTTTACAAACAAGTGTTCAAACTTTGATGCAATTCCTATCCTAAGTCAGCAAATTGGGTATGCTTTGATTATCAATCTCATTTTGATTATGCTAATGTTGTACTAGGATTCATAGGTGATAGGATGACAGAAGATAGGAATACAGTCTATTTTTCTAGATTCTGTCAACTTATTTACAATTTCTGTTGCTCTGATGCACCTCAATTAGCAAGTGAGTTGATTTCACCATTTAAACTTGTTAAAAGAGCTTTTACTGATTTATTATCAACTGATAATAAGAAAACTGTTCTAAGACCCCTCCAAATTCCACTATCAGTCAGACAGTTTTTGGTAAACTTTGACCCAAACACCTATACCTCCATATATCCTGATGTCCAACCATCCCAACCTCCATCAACACCTCCAACCACTACACAACCAACCACCTCTCAACCTCAACCAACTCAACCCACCATCAGAACATACTTCTAACCAGCTCAATCCTCACAACAACAACCATCAGCACTTACCATCAGACCTTCATCTTCCAGGCCTAAGAGGGCAAAGTCTGTTTCTCAACCTCCACCAAAGAGAAGGAAGATGATTCTAAGGGATGAGTCAGATGATGAAGAAGCACAGGTTCATGCATCAGAACCTGTGACTGTTGAAGCTAGAAATATGGTTTTTCAGAAAGAAGCTGAAGGGTCAACTCATCATAATTTAGATGAAGCTGAGGGTTCAGATACTTTGAAGAGAAAAAGAACTGTAAGTTCTGTTAATAAAGCAACTCCTTCACTATCAAGGAGATTAAAGAAAATGAGAGCAAGAAGGCACATGGCTAAGCTTCCATCAGAGAATACTGAAGAAGTTGAGGAAGGGGATCAAGAATCTCTGTTCTCACAACCAATTGTACTTGAAGCTTTGCCATCTCCAACTCAAGCTCAAGACACTGCTCAAGATACTGTGTTCATACCAACTGTCTCTCCTATTCATGACAAAGCTACATATAATGTTGAAGAACAAGCTGCAAGTTCTGAAATAGATATTCACAATCTGAATATACCAACTGTTCTTTATCTGGAAGCTCCAACACCAGCAGCTCAGCCATCTACAGTCAATTCTCCAATTTCACAGGCTGAAATTCCATCAACACCTATTCTGGAGATAAATTCTGATGCTCAGAATTTATATGAAGTTGTTCTAGAATCTCCAGTTGCCTCACATACTCTAGTATTGTCAGACGATAATGAGTCTTCTTCAAGTTCCGAAGACAGTGTTTCCGTTGATACTCCAGCTCCCATTCTAGGCAAGGAGGCACTTATTGAGAAATTTGTTGAGCAAGCTGCTCCTATTCCTTGGGAAGATACTCACAGAGGTGTGGAGTGGACCAAGAAGTGGAATGAAACTGATTTTATTCCAAGCTTTAAAGTTCTGAAAGAGCACATTGCTAAGGCTGATGAGCTGATGACAAGTTCTGATTTTAAGACTCAACTCAAAGTCACAGCTCTAACTGTCAAGACTCTTCAAGGTCAACATTCTGCAACTCATGAAAAGGTTGACAAACTTCTTGAAAAGGCTGAAAAGCTGGATATGGAGACCAAGTTTGATAAAAAGAGGTTTACCAGACCTATTTCTGAGAAAGTTGAAGCCATTGAGAAGATTCAAGAACAACAACATGCCCAAATCACTGAGGTCCTGCAGAATCAAGCTTCTCAAAAAGCTCAATTGGATGAAATCCAATCTTCAGTTGAACTTCTTCTCTCTCTCCTACTACCCGATGATGCCAAAAAGGGGGAGAAGGTGAGTAAGTCCAAATGCTCAATCACTCAGATACTGAAGAAGGATGACAATGGTGATGACCAGGGAAACTCTGATAAGAGTAGAGGTCATGGAAAAGAGCAAAGCAGCAAGGTTTCTTCTAGGAAACTAATTATTGATGCAAGCAAATCTTCTACTTAATAGAAGACAAGTTCTCAAGCTGCTCAAACTCAAAATCTGATAGCAAGTACTGATAAACAAAATATGATATCAAGTTCTGATGAGCAAAGTCTGATGACAAAGCCTGATGTTCTGATATAAGGTGGAAGTCAAGATTCTCAAAAGTTTATGCAAACTCTGAAGCTCAAGGGAAAGCAGACTATAGTCTACTACAAGTATCCCAAGATTCAGACACTTGATGAAGAGATTACTAGAAGATTATTTCTGAAGCATAATCCTGGAATGGATTTGGAAAATCTCAAGGAGGAAGAAGCTAGATTTAAAGCTGAAAAGACAAATCTAAAGCCAAAAGCTTCTGTTGCAAAGAAACCTCCAAGGCCTAAGGAAAAAGGCATTGTGATCAAGGAGAAGTCAAATACTGAGGCATCAAAGCCCAAAACAAGATCACAGATTGAGATTGATCCCAAAGACAAAGGAAAGGGAAAATTTGATGAACCAACCAAGCCACTGAAGATGAAAATTCCTCAAATCCTGATGTAACTAGTCTGCAAGATGGTTCAAGTTACTGATGATACTCTTGATGAAGATGAAGATGTTCAAACTCTGAAAAGAAGGAAGATTTCTGAAGAATCAAAGACAACCTCTGACAGTGCTCAAGTTGTTCAGAGTGAAGAACTGCAAGCTACAACAGAAACAACAAGTTCTGATAAAGTCATCAAGATGACAGAGCTCAAGTTGATTTAGACAAGATGAAAGTAGCTGACAAAAAGAAAATTTTATGGAAAATTGTCAAACCATCAGATCCAAAGAAAAGCCAATTGCTGTCTGATTTCATGACTATTGGATTAAATGCTAGAGAACCAAGAGACATGGCTGAACTAGGTTCTGATGAAGCTAAATTCAAGACAGGAGTTGAAATTGCTACTAGAGATCCATTTCTATTGACTGACAGACCTCTTGAAGATGTTACACAGAAACATCTTGATAAGGTTATCTCTGTTCAAGTGGTACTGGATGCTCATGACAAGCACAATGTCAAGGAAAATCTGATTCTATTTCTTGAAGATGGAAGGACATATCAAATGTCAGAATCAGATGTGATAAACAAATAACTGAAAGAACTTCAATTCTTTCATTATCTTTTAGAGGTAAAGTCTGATATTACCAGGAGATGGTCAAATTTCATATTGAAGACCATAAGAGATAAAGCTAGAATTTCTGGTTCAAGGGTTACAAAACTCATTCCTAATATTGTTGAAGATGATGGAAGTGAAATTCCAATGAAGAAGGATTCTGCTAAAATTGAAGTGATAATTAAAGAGAAATGTCTATGCTATAATGAAGATTCTTCTCACCCAAGGGTAATAAGACTGGATGATGGTTTAGAAAGAAACCATATCTCTGCTTTAAGGACTGCAATCTACCAGATTGGAAGTCAGAATGAAGAGATGAAGCAAGTGAAGGCTACAATAGCTCAAGTCCTGAGGAATAAAGAAGAAAAGCTGATATCAAACTTTGTCAAGAATCATTTTGGATTCAGATTGACTCAGTAAGATTGGTAAAAGCTACAAGGACTGTAAGTTGTAGTTAGTTATCTAGTTAAACTCTTATTGCATTTGTACTTAAAATGTTTTTGACATCATCAAATCTGTAACTTGTATATTTTGCATAATTTACAAGTTGGGCGAGATTGTTAGATATATTTGAGATGTCATGTCTAATATGATTTGTGTTTAGTTTTCAGAACTTAACAACAGGATAAATCAGGACTTACTGGAAGTCAGAACCTAATATCAGAACTTAAGTCGTCAGAAGATACATATCAGTACTTAAGTGCGGGAAGACTTTCAGTTAAGGAATGAAGTTGATTTACAGGAGAAGATCTAGACTAAAATAATAGAAGATATGCATGGAAAAAGTTAAAAGACTAGAAGACTTATAGAAGATATCTGATTGATATATTTTAGGAGACATAATTGTATTCCATATCACTTAGAATATATCTTGTAACTGTGTACTATATAAACACAGACTTAGGGTTTACACTATAAGTGTTATCATTATCGAGAAGATTATACATTGTAACCTAGCAGCTCTTAGTGATATTTGTTTATCACTAAGAGAGTACAAAAGTTCATATTGTAACATAGTTTATTGAATATACTTGATCTTTGTTACATACTTATGTTAAATCGATTTGATTGTAAAAACACTGTATTCAACCCCCTTCTACAGTGTTGTGTGACCTAGCAGACCCCGAAACCAGAGGATTTTCTGATTTTTCATAATTTTTGATAATTAATTAATAATAATTAAATAAAAATTAGGCTATTTATAGTAGGTAAAATAATACTCCTAATTAAAATTAAGGCCCTAATTATACATCTATTAAAATTAGTTGGCCCCTAATTTTATAATTTTTGAGTATTAAAATTTAATTTTTAAATATTTTATATATATAATATATATGCCAAAAATTCCCAAAATTTTTGAATAATTCAAAAATACAAAGAAATAGTATAAATGAAAGTCCTATAATTTTATAAAAATAAAAATGTGATTTTATGGGGTTTTTAACACCCAATGGGGCTCGGAAAAGTCATTTTTTGTGAAACGAGAAAATTTATAAAATATCTAGATGTTTAGAATAACGCGATGGTACAAGCCTTCTATGAAAAATAAGGCCAACTATTTTATTTGAAATATCAGCTATAAAATCATAGTCCGGGTCGTATAACTTTTGATACGAAGGCTGTAAATACGAAATAAAATATCTGAAAAATATCCTTAAGATATCCGGACAATATGGAATACACATAATATTTAGCAGTTAGGGTTTTATAGCTAATTACACATAAATGACATATTAAAACACATAATTTATCATTAATACGATATAATACAAGCTTAATTTCCCAGGCGTTACACCTACTAAGGTGGAACTTCCCTCACTCACTTTTGCCAGGCTGGAAGAAATAGCCTGCATATTTTCTCTCTTTTCCCCTCCTTTTGCCTGAGAGCAACTCAGCCTCTCACTCTGTTCACTCCCTTCCCTCAATCCTAGGAGTGATTGTACAACTACTAACTCATCTACACTTATAACAATAGTTGAAAATTCAACTTGTGTAGTGAGTACTGACGGATGAGGAACATCAATCAGGGTAGTAGTTATGATAGCCGATGGATATCTGCTGTTAGGCACATCCGTCGGGATACAATCACTAGCCAACGGATGAACAATATCCACCGGAATAGAGGAAATGATAGAGTTTGGAGTAGAAACTATTATGTACTCTGTGTAGATTGATGATAATTTAAGCACAGACGTTTCAATAGTTTCTGAAAGAATTGGCAAGTGAGCAAACAAATCATATAGAAGATGATGCTCACTTGTACTAAATTTTAGCTTCTCTAACAGAGTTAAAGAAGGAGAATCAGGGATTGATGTGTGAATCATATCCACATTTAGAGAATTGGTGGGAGAGTTTTGTGTATCTAGTGTGTGTGAGATGTTTATAGTTAGAGATTTTGGCTGTGACTCCACATTTATTGGAGCCACATCAAACTGAATTTGAGATGGTGCAGTGACTGAGTCTTTAGCTGTAGTTTGCACTGTGTGTGATCCCTGTGCATCCCCAAGTTTTCTAGATTTCTTCTTTCTTGTATAAGTTTGGGGTGAGTCTGTGTCCTTAACACTTTTGGTATGTGCTCCTAGTTGGGAGCTTGTTTCAATAGTAGCATCCTTTTGGGAGGATGAAACTAGCGATGAGCTAATTTCCTTATTAAGCACCACAGTTTATTGGGAAACTGTGGTGTGGCTAGATTTGGGTACACTCACCTCACCAACCTTATCCTTATGGCTTCTTTGATATTCACCCTGTCCCTCACCAATCTTACCCACATTCACACTCCCCTCTTTGTTTTTGGTAGATTTTGAAACTGGCATCTTTTGAGAGACACCAGAGTGTGGTTTCTTTGATTTGGATTTTGAAGTTTTGGATTTTGTGGCTTGGGTAGGCATCTGTTGGGTCATTTACACAGATGCCATAGCCACAGTCAATGGAAAAGAAACTTGAGAGGGAGAAGGAGTAGAGACATAAGTATTTACCTCACTTACCTAAGGGCCCACCGTGATAGGAAAATAGACAAGGGGTAGCTCCTTGTGGTGATTGGCTCTGTTTAAATCTGCAATTACTCTTCCTTCTTGAACCCAACGATCCAGTTTGTTGGTTGGGTTCTCAATCACAAGATCCTCACAAAGATGGTTAGCAATAATCATAGATAATCTAGCATAATAAACATTCCAAGATCTCTTTTTAATCTCCCCTAACTTGTATCCTAACTCAAACATGATAGCATCACTAAAATTATAGTAATTATCAGTAAGCAGCATGTACAACACGTTAAGCATAACAGTATTGACATAATCAAAGTTGCTTATTTTACCAGAAAACACATTGGTAACTATATCACACAGAAAACTCCACTCTTTCCTAAGACCTAGCCTCCTAATCTCACTTAACTTAGTGGTAGAAAGTGCATAGCCAATAGAATTAAGCAAGTTAACTAAATCAGCACCTGTGTGTGGTTTAGTAGTAGTGTTTTCAGGAATTTTAAAGCATGCTTGAATAATATCACTGTTAATGCATAATTCCTTACCTTTAATGGAGAGAGTTATTGTTTTGTCAGTTGCCTGATTCACAGCAGTAGTCCACATCTCCTCCATAACTTCACAGTAGATTGTGGGTGATTCCAGCATGGCATAGTTAAGCTTGCATCCCTTCATAAAATCCATCATTTTTTGATAATCTCCAAAGGCTGGAATTGGTTTATTCACAAGAGCCACAAAGTCATTCTTTTTATAAATAAATCCTATCTGGGACATGATCTTGACTACTGGTGCCATTGTTAAAGTAAGGAAATTTGCAGAAAGAAAGGGGGTTTTGCTTTGAGGAAGAAGAGAGCAGTTAATTGCAATAGAGAAAGATAAAAGCTAAAATGAACTTTAAATAAGGCTTTTATGTATTCTCAGAAAAAAATAAAGGTAAAAATTAAAGGCCCAATGAAATTTTCCCAAAATATCCGTTTAAAAGTAAAATAAATAGTCAAAATTCTGTCAGTTATCCGTCATGATATACTTACAGACTGTAAGTAAATCCGATGGATAATTTTCAGAATTTTAACGGCTAAGATGTAGACAATTCGACGGAAGAGAATAAAGCAATTATCCGTTGGGTTAAAAATAATCCAGAAAAGTAATTGATTTTTACTCGGCTATTCTATTTTAACGGATGATTAAACTCGATTAATAATAAACATCCATCGAGATGTAGATTTTTACTTAGCCAAATTTTCATCCAAAACAGAAAAATTAAATAAATTTCTGGCTGCATTTCAACTTGCAAAATAATCAGAAATGATTTAAAAATAATTAAGCATACCTAACTCACTTACCAACCTAGTGAAGGTGGATTCATCAAGTGTCTTGGTAAAGATGTCTGCAAGTTGCTTCTCACTTGGAACAAAATGAAGTTCCACAGTACCATTCATTATATGTTCCCTAATGAAGTGGTACTTGATGTCTATGTGCTTTGTTCTTGAATGTTGTACTGGATTTTCAGTAATAGCAATTGCACTTGTGTTGCCACAGAAAATAGGGATTTTATCCACTTGCAGACCATAGTCCAAAAATTGGTTTTTCATCCATAGAATCTGTGCACAACAACTACCAGCAGCAATATATACAGCTTCAGCTGTAGAAGTAGAAACTTAATTTCGCTTTTTACTGAACCAGGATACCAGCTTGTTTCCTAGAATTTGACAGGTTTCCGTGATACTTTTTCTATCAATTTTACAACCTGCATAATCTGCATCTGAATAAACAGTTAGATCAAAACCAGAATCTCTAGGGTACCAAATGCCAAGTTTTGGTGTACCCTTGAGATATCTGAAAATTCTCTCAATAGCTATTAAATGAGATTCTCTAGGATCAACCTGAAATCTAGCACAAAAATTATTAGCAAACATTATATATGGCCTACTAGTTGTTAAGTACAAAAGTGAGCCTACCATGCCTCTATAGCTTGGAATATCCACAGACTTTTCAGTAGTGTTTAATTCAAGTTTAATTGGAGTGGCCATGGGTGTTTTTGCAGATGTGCAATCCATTAGATCAAACTTCTTTAAAAGAGCATAAATATATTTGGTTTGACTAATGAATATTCCATCTTTAACTTGATTGACTTGTAAACCAAGAAAGTAAGTTAGTTCTCCCATCATGCTTATTTCATACTTACTTTGCATCAATTTGGCAAACTTTTTGCAAAGCTTTTCATCTGTAGAACCAAATATAATATCATCTACATAAATTTGAACAAGTATGCCATAGGTATTAACATTTCTTGGAGAATAAAGTTTTGTCAACAGTACCTCTTGTGAAGTAATTTTCTAAGAGAATTTTTGACAAAGTATCATACCAAGCTCTAGGTTCTTGCTTCAATCCATAAAGTACTTTTAAAAGATAGTAGACATATTCTGGAAAATTTTGATCTTCAATACCAGGAGGCTGACTGACATAGACTTCCTCCTTCAAATCTCCATTCAGAAAAGCACTTTTGACATCCATTTGATAGACTTTGAAATTGGCATGGGCTGCATAGGCTAGGAAAATTCTGATGGCTTTAAGTCTTGCAATAGGAGCAAAAGTTTCATCAAAATCTATTCCTTCTTGTTTACAGTAGCCCTTAGCAATCAATCTAGCTTTGTTCCTGACAACTATGCCATTTTCATCCATCTTGTTTCTGAATACCCACTTGGTGTCAATTGTATTCTTTCCTTTAGGCTTGGGTACCAGCTTCCATATTTTATTCCTCTTAAATTGGTTTAGCTCCTCCTGCTTAGCTAAAACCTAATCAGGATCCAACAGAGCTTCTTCTACCTTTTTAGGCTCCTCCTTAGATAGAAAGCTGCTATATAGATATTTCTCTTGAGTTGCTTTTCTTGTTTGCACTCTTGAGGACACATCACCAATAATCAGTTCAAATAGGTGATCTCTAGTCCATTTTCTCTGTTGAGGTAGATTAACCCTAGATGAAGAGGCCTCATTGTTGTCTTGATGTGTGAATGAGTTTTGATTAGAAGAAACTCCTCGTGAGTTTGTAGATCTTTGATTTGAAGAGGGAGTTCTTTCTGTAAGTGATCTATTTTGACTCTCAGCTTCTCTGATTGTTCTCACGGATGATGCACTTTGTATCCCGACGGATGAGGGTGATTGTTTTCCGACGGATGATGCATTTTGTACCTCAAATGATGCTGAATTTTGTGCATCATTAGAGATAGACTTTTCTGCATCATCCTTAGCCACTATTTCCTGATCACTATCATCATCACTGTCATCACAGATTATCTCAACATTATCAAACTTGAGGCTATCATGGAAACCTTCATCTTTTAGTCCTTCAAACTTCTTATCATCAAACACAACATGTACAGATTCCATAACAATGTTTATTCTAAGATTGTAGACTCTATATGCTTTTCCAACATCATATCCAACAAAAATTCCTTCATCTGCTTTAGCATCAAACTTTCCATGTTGTTCAGTTTGATTCCTTAGAATGTAGCATTTGCATCCAAAGACATGAATAAAATTTAGAGTTGGCTTCCTATTCTTGAACAATTGGTAGGGTGTCATGTATTTTTCTTGATTGACCAAAGAAATATACTGAGTGTAGCATGCAGTATTCACAACTTCAGCCCAAAAATATATTGGTAACTTTGATTCTTCTAGCATTGTCCTTGCAGCTTCAATAATAGATCTGTTTTTCCTCTCCACCACTCCATTTTGTTGTGGAGTTATAGCTGCAGAAAACTCATGCATAATCCCATTCTCTTCATAAAATAATCTCATCACAAAATTCTTGAAATCAGATCCATTTTCACTCCTGATTCTTCTTACTTTGAAATCAGGATGATTGTTGACTTACCTTATGTGATTGATAATGATTTCACTACCTTAATCTTTGGATTTTAGAAAATATGTCCAAGAGAACTTTGAGAAATCATCTACAATTACTAGGCAATATCTTTCCCCTGAGATGGACAACATATTGACTGGTCCAAACAAATCCATATGCAATAGTTTCAAAGGTTCTTCAATTATTGAATCAAGCTTCTTTTTGAATGTTGCTTTAATCTTCTTCCTTTATGGCAGGCATCATACAATCCATCCTTTGAAAACTCCACTTGAGGAATACTTCTAACCAATTCTTTCTTGAGTAGCTCATTCATGGTCTTGAAGTTTAGATGGGACAGCTTCTTGTGCCATAACCAACTTTCATCTTGACTTGCTTTACTAAGAAGACAGGTTACATATTCTGCATTTGTTGAGTTGAAGTCAACTAGATGCACATTGCCTTTTCTCACTCCAGTGAGAACCACTTTGTTGCTCTTCTTATTAGTCACAACACAGGCTTCTGCATTAAAAGTAACTGAGTTGCCCCTATCACAAAGCTGGCTGATACTCAGCAAATTGTGCTTGAGACCATCCACTAGAGAAACTTCCTCAATGATGACATTATCCTTTGAAATCAAGCCATATCCCACAGTATAACCCTTGTTGTCATCTCCAAAAGTAATACTTGGGCCAACTCTTTCTCTAAAACCAGTGAGTAGGGTAGAATCTCCAGTCATGTTCCTTAAGCAACCACTATCCAGATACTAAAGATTCTTTATGTTTCCCTACACACATCAAAATCAAATCAAGTTGATTTTGGTACCCAAGTTTCCTTGGGTCCTGCCTTATTAGCCTTTTTCTTTGGTTTCTTAGGTTTGACCTCATTTGACTTGGGTATTTTAGATTCATCCTTAGTCATTTGAGTTGGACCTTTGAAACCATTCACTGAAGCAGAATTGTCATGCACATTTTGATTAACATGGAAGGGCATGCTATTTGCAAACATGTTATTCCAGTAAGGCATGATAAATGACATTTGAGGCATACTAAATGCAACATAATAGGGATTAAATGCAAATGGCATATTATTAAATTGTGCATTCATATTCTGTGCATGCAAAACATTCATATGCATGGATAGCATGGTAGTCATGTTGGGAAAAGAAGGAGGTGCATACATGGGTGTAGGCTTAGCATGTTTGCAATTAACAGACAGATGATTAACACTACCACACTTAACACGGATTTTTCTTGATGCATATTTATCAGGTTTGTAGTTGTTATTTTTGTTAATTCCTACCTTCCCATTTCTATTATTTTTCATTTTTGATTCTGTTTTAACCTCAATCTTTTCCAATCTGTCATTCAATTGCTTGATAGACATATGACCAACATTGACTCTCTTTTCTTTTCTCACTTGACTTTATTCTTGTGGAACAAAGTTTTTAAAAACTGATCCATATTTATCATTCAACTTAGCTAGCTTAGCTTTGCTAACTGGTTTACTTACATTCAACGGATGTGGCTCATTATCTTTCGACGAATAATCCTTTTGATTATTCGACATATAATTTTCATCATCCGTCGAATCCACATCTGTTGAAAGTCCTTCAACCAAATTGGAATCAAGCTTCTCCTTGTTCTTTTTCCAGGATGCATCACAAAAAGATTCTATACCTTCCACATCTGTTGAAAGTCCTTCAACCAAATTGGAATCAAGCTTCTCCTTGTTCTTTTTCCAGGATGCATCACAAAAAGATTCTATACCTTGAACTTTTGTAATTTAAGCATGGACATCTCGAGATGATTTCCATGCCTTAATTACTTCCTGTTCTCATTCAAGTTGCTTTCTTAAAATCCCCTATTTCTTTAAGGATTCGGTTAGTTCATCCTTAGTAATCTTGCATTCTATTTTCAAATTTTCAAACTCAACAAATTGAGTCTCTAGCACATTGTTTCTTTCACTCAAAAAGACATTGTTCTCTTTAATTTTATTATTTTCTTTAGTGAGAGACTTGAGTGTAACACACAGGTGATATAGTTCAGTAGACATGTCATTTATGGCATCATTACACTCAGCTTTAGATAAATGTGCTAGGTTTGTTGTGATTACCTGATTGCTTGATGAACTTGTCTCTGTTTCATCTAACTTGGCCATAAGTGCTAGATTGACATAGCCTGTATCTTCATCATCTTCTAATCCATCTACAGCCCAGTTATTCTCTTGTGTGATGAAAGCCCTTTCCTTTTGTTTGAGCAACTCAAAATATTTCTGCTTATAATCAACAGGTTTAAACTTCTTTTTACCAGAATCAGGATTTCTACACTCACTAGCAAAATGACCTGCCAAGCCACATTTGAAATACTTGAATTTAGACTTATCAACCATGTTTCTATTTGGCTTAGCTGCTCCAAAATTCTTATTAAATTTGAGCTTGGCAAATCTCCTGGATAGAAAAACAAGATGCTCATCTATGTCATCCATGCCATCTTGACTAAGCCGGGCTTCATGCTCAGCTACTAGTCCCTTTCCTTTGCCTTCACAAACTCTTTGGTTTGGTGCAGATTCAACAGCTTCAACCTTTATCTCCTTCTCCTTTTCTTGCTCAGCAACTAGTGTAATGGATCCTCCCTTATTTCTTCCTTTCTCCATCTTCTCATCTTGCTCTATTTCAAGCTCATAGGTTTTTAGGATACCATATAGTCTATCTAAGGTGAACGCTTTGTAATCTTGAGAATTTCTCAATGAGACTGTCATTGGTTCCCATTCTTTTGGTAGAGATCTAAGGAATTTGAGGTTTGAGTCTTTTGTTTGATAGACCCTTCCATGCAGTTTTAGAGCATTCAGTAGTTTTTGGAATCTACTGAAAATGTCAGTTAGTGACTCACCTTCTTCACTATGGAAATGCTCATAATGCTGAATCAAGAGTTGCATCTTGTTCTCCCTTACTTGCTAAGTTCCATCACATATAACTTGAATTGTATCGTAGACATCCTTAGTAGTCTTGTAGTTTATGATGTTGTCAAACATATCACTGTCAACACCATTAAACAGAATGTTCATGGCCTTTTTATCCTTTTGAACTTGTTCTTTATCTGGATCTGACCATTCTGCTTGTGGCTTTGGGACTGATGCTTCATTTCCGGTAGCAGCTCTCATAGGCATATGTGGACCTTTCTCAATACAGTCCACATATGCTTCATCTTAAGATAGGAGATGCAGGTGCATCTTCACCTTCCAATGGTGATAGTTGTCTTTGTCCAGAAAAGGAATTTTTACTCCAACATCATTTCTGTTCATCTTGTTGATTGTGGTGATCTTTACACTCTTTGTACTTTAAGAGCTTGCTCTGATACCAATTGTTATTCCCAATCAATGCAACAAGAATTACAGAAGGGAGGGGGTTGAATGTAATTCTGACTTCTTTTTCTGATTTTAAGAATGTTGTTACTTGATATATAACTGTGTTTAATTTTTCAAGAAGTGCGGAATGAAAGTAAAATGGAAATTAAAACATAAAATAATAAAACACAAGGCTTTAAAACTTTCTGGTGGATTTAAACTTATCCACCATATATATATATATAGATGAGAACTCTGTGATGCTTGAATAGCACACAGCTGCTTACAAGTGAACTTACAGAATTTCAGTGAGATGCTTAACAGATACAGATTTATCTATCTCTCTGAAAGTAATGCTTACTTAGTAATTTGTTCTACTTGCTACACTTGGTTTATATACTACCAAGTTATATGATAAAAAGACAAACAAGTAAAACAAAACTTGTTTCTAGTCTAATTTTTTGCTGCTTCATTACTATATCCAGCATCTTTGAATATCTTCATAATTACATGGAAATGGTAATGCTTCTTTGTTCTCTAAATCCTGCAATTAGACTCCCACATTCCATTTGCAAACACCCGACGCATGTGACTGTGTTGTCACTGTCAACTGCTCTTTTGAATTATGATCATCCGTCGGGACTATGTTAGTCATCTGTCGGGAGCCTTGTTGATTATCTCTTGGGAGTCTTTGTAGATCATCCGTCGAGAGCCTTTCTATCACTTGACTCTATTTCACTTATACAGAATTACAAGACATCTTATATTTACAATTAGCCAACCTATTCTGCATATCAATCTAGTAGTCAACATGACTTATAGAATCCTTCAACATCTACTAATACATTGTTGTTTGCAGGCATGTGCTACAAGACTTATTATTACATAAGCTACACTCTCGATGGATGTTCAGTTGTCATCCGTCGGGACTGTAAAGTTCATCCATCGGGACTATTATAGAACATCCGTCAAGAGCTACAAAATCACTAAGTTAAATCTACTGAGGTGTTTTGTTCAACTTATCATCAAGTTCACAACATATTCCTAACAGAACAAAAATTACAATTATAAGTTGAAGCATATGTTGTTAAATATCTGTTATGATGCTCAACCCGCTTATTTGCTTAATAGGAATGATGGTATATTTCTTGGTTTATATAATCATCATTCGCGGCTATAAACACCCAATTTTGGATCATGGATCATTTCGGTGATGATCACTCATGATCCTTGAGGTTCAACATACTGTATCTCCCTTCATTTGGTCTTTTTCTTGCTCACGGCCTTGATTATCAGCCCTACCAACCTCTCCATTTATTACCCGATGGTTTCCTTTTGTTGCGTTATCAACTATCCATCGTTACGAATGACCCCCGTACTCACGTAGTTTCCATACTCATGGATGACCATCCCTTTCATCAACTATGCACTTACATCAAGTACTGGATTTTGCCCTAAAATCGATGGTATATATCCCCCATGTGTTTGTGTTAGGAAACAAGGATCTTAAAACTAGGCAGAGGGGGTGAATGACTAGTCAGAGGGGGTGAATGACTAGTTTAAAACTATTCGAACTATTTTTGAAACTTGAAAAACTATAAAATGAAATAAGTTACAACAATAAAATGCAAATAAAACACTGAAAGATTTAGATCAATTTACTTTATATAAGATATTAAGAAATTATTGCTACAGCTCCAAGAAAAATAATGATAATTGTCTTGGCTTCTTCTCAATAACGGTTTCTTGAGTTAGGCTTACCGAGAGAGAAAATTTTACAAGAAAATTATGCTATTTGTTTCGCACCACTAAAAATGGGATGTGCGCAATATTATTAGAAAAATGTACTACACAGTGTGCACACCCATTTGTAGTAAGCAATCATATTCTACTAGAAGACACGTAGCAGCTTCTTGAAGACCACTTCATTCCATTATTCGCTTATGATCTTTTGCTGCGTGATTTATTTTCTTCTTCTCTAAGTTTGGCTGTAGACTTGACATATGTCCATGGAAAATCTCCATGCATAATATATTGTAGTGATTTATTTCTCTTTTCTGTTAATTTGTACCTTCATTTGTCTTATTGTGAAAGGGACGAGTGAAGATATCGTGAACTCTATTTAGCTTGACTTTACTGTCCAGTTCACTTTGGGCTTCTCAGTGTAGCATAACTCTAAAATTCACGATATAGCATATTTATTGATTTCTCTGTGTAGCACAAAATTAGACTTCTCTATCTGGAACAAGTTTGGACTTCTCGACATAGGTCAAACTTGAAATTCACGATATGGCTGTAAACAGAACTTCACTATGTAGTTTTGATAGACTTTACGACATAGCTCTTCTAGACTTCACATTATTGAACTTAGAGAAATTCATGCAACTTATTAACTTTAAAAGTCTTCTTTCTTCAATTTGCTGCTTGAACAATCTTTATTGAATTTATACCAAATTGATTTATTATATAAGTATTATGTTGCATAGAAATCCCTAAACTTTTATAGCATTTTGAGTTATGTAGAAGATAAACAAGACAAGTATATTGAAACATATCACTAGTTTAAATGGAAGACTCCATTTGGTTATGTAAAGTGACCCTATAACTTGAGTATGCTTGTTATGATGGTACAAAGATGTCATGTACCTAACACTCGTAAACACAAACCCACACATGTGAATTGATTTGTGCATTTAATTCTTGTTATGATTATTGCTTCTTTAATTGAAGGTTTTTAATTCAGTTTTAAATTTTGAAAAATAAAGCGCATGTATGTATCACATATTGTGGCATTCGATACCCATTATTGGGGGTACCAGTTTGAGAGAAAAAGGCCCTAAATGTCATAATTTAAAGACAAAATCACTACACCAAAATAATCTTTCTGTAACCAAAATAAATGTTATAATAAGGCCCCTAAATAGTTACCAAAGGCCAAAAACAACCTAAGGTAACATAAAATTTATGTTATTTTTTTCGCTGATACCTTGTTATTCCCTAACAATCTAACAAAGAATTACAGAAGGGGGTTGAATGTAATTCTGACTACTTTTTCAATTTTAAGAACAATTCTACTATGAATATATAATTGTGTTTGATTTGGCTATGGTACGGAATGAAAGTATTGATGAAATCAAAACAAAAAGTAATCAAATACAAGTATTTAAAAAACTTTCTGGTGGATAGAACTTTCCCCCAGAGATATATATTAATAAGAGAACTCTGTGTTACAATGTTGTACATAGCTGCTTACAAGTTGAACTCACAAGAACAGAGAAATTCTTTACAAATATAGCTTTATCTATTTCTCTGGTAATTGTTTACTAACTTGGATAATTTTTTACTTGCTACACTTGGTTTATATATCACCAAGTTACATGATAAAAAGACAAACAAATAAGACAAAATGTTTCTAGTCTAATTTCATGCTTCTTCATTTCTCTATCCAGCATCTTTGAATATATTCAGTTTAGCATGGAAATGGAAATGCTTCTTTGTTCTCTAAACCTTGCAAATAGGCTGCCACATTCCATTTGCATACAGTCAACGCATGTGACTGTCAAGTCACTATCAACTGCTCTTTTGAATTTGATCATCCGTTGAAACTTCATTGGATCATCCGTTGAGACTATGGTTGATCATCCGTTGAAATTTTGGGTGATCATCCATTGAGACTATGTGAATCATCCGTTGAAGCTTTAGTTGATCATCCGTTGAAGCCTTGTGAAACATCCGTTGAGACTGTTTTCTTGGTAGTTAACTCCATTTCATTTATACAAGATTATAAGGCATCTGATATTTACAATTAACCAACCTATCTTGCATATCAATCTAGTAGTCAACATTACTTAAACATTCTACAACATCTAGTGCACTAAGGCATTATAATATGCAGAAATGTGCTACTTAATTTATTATTACATAAGCTATTCTTTCAACGGATGTTGAAGTAATTATCCGTTGAAAGCTACAAATTCACTAAATGATGTCTACTAAGTGTTTTGTTTAACTTATCATCAAGTTCACAACATATTCCTAACAATCTCGCCCAATTTATGTATACTGGAATTGTAGCCATAAATTAAGAGAAACTCAATGATCATAAAATACCCTATGAGTACAGACTCAATTAAAGTAGATAAAATTTACAAGTGCTGCAATTTATTGACAAACATACAGATGAAGGTTTGTAGAGAATCTCACAGGTCATTTTTGTAATAACCCCAAAATTTTGAACTTTTTGTAACCCTTATGCATAGTGTTTTTGCTGATTATGCTGAATAAGAAAACTTTTCATGCCACACTATGTAGGGGTTCTTTTATTGTTATTTTGAGATCTTATTAGTACTCTGTATGGTATATAAGTGTATGTAAAGATCGTCAGAATCCAAATTCGAACACTTTGATTTTTCCCCGAAAATCCACCAGATACCGAAAGAATTGAGTATAAGGTAACAGGATAAAAAGGATTTAAATTCAAGGATTATAAGAGAGGATCATAAAAGGAATATAATGTATTGAGAAAGGTTAAGGAAACCCAAAATAAGATCCCGGGTATGATTCCTCAAACGATAAACGAAAACAAAAGTTAAGCGAACCGTATAGAAGATCAGCGGTCATTAGCCAAGTAATTAGGAGTTAATCAAAGAGGTTATTGATGATGATGTCATCAAACCAATAAGAAGAGGACAAGCATGGGAAGATGACATAAGAATGATGACCTAAGCATGACCAAAAAGGGAATGAAGTGTGGTTGATTTCAAGCCACACAAAAATCACCATGGTTAAAAGGTAATTAATTAAAACAAAAAGCAAAAACAACCAACAAACAAATCATAACACCAAAAACACAAAGTTGACTTCCCATTTTCAAGCAAAAGCTCTCGGCCCCTTCCATTTTGCAAGAAAAGAAAAACCCAAATCCAAGTTCCAAGCTTCATTAATTAGTTAGGTAATTATCTAAGGTTCCTTGTGCATAGATATAGATATCCTATAAGTTTAAGCTTCAAAATCCTTCACAATCTCTTCCTAAAATTCATGGAAGAAGAGGGTGAATAGTGTTTTTCAAGAACTTGAAATTTTGTTCTTGAGTTTTTGTTTAGATTAAGCTTTGGTAAGGACTTTCAAGGGTGATTCCATGCTCCTTAGTTACTTTTACTCACCAAGGAAGGTATAATCTCATACCCTAGCCCTACTTTTGTATATTTAGAGTTTTTGTGTTTGGTATGGTTCATGAGAAGCTTGATTATTGTGTATTTAGAGATGTGTTGGTTTTGTGATGTGTTTGGAGTTGTAAATCTTGTTGATTAGTTAAAGAACTTAAGTAAGCTTTTAGTTCATGTTTGGGAAGTAGTATAAATTGGGAATATCGAGTTGTTGGGGCTGTTGTAGTAGTATATGGAGGAAGTTTGGTTGTAACAATGATTGTGGGTTGTTTGTGAATTGAATTGGAGTTGTACGAAATTGGTAATCACATAAACATAGCCGTTATAATGTCCGATTACCCTATACTGTTTTTGTTCTTAACATTAGGACCCGTAACTCACTGCTAGGTTTTGACCATTACCATGATTATATAGTTCATGATACGAGCTTCGTTTTGATATGTGGTTCATTTGAATCCGATGTACGGTTTAGGAGAAACGACCGTTTTAAGTAACGGCGCTTCGCGACCGAACCATTACCCCTCCCCTTACTTTGAAACATTGGTTAAAGACCTTAAATGACTAATTGAAGTATGAAACATTTATGTAAAGTGGATTAGGAAGTTGGTAAGGTGCTCGCGAAAGAATCGCCTTAAAACTCTTAATGGTTAATTTATTAAAATGGTGGAGCCGAGGGTACTCGAGCGACTTAAGAGAATCGTTGAGCGCAAAGCGAGCGTTAGAGTCTAATTGGTTAAAGTATAGATTCATAAGCGACTTTGGTTTAATTCCAACTTATATGTGGTTTATAGGTTACCAGACTCATCCCAGGACTTTTACCACCCCCAGTCGCTCAGGCAAGTTTTCTACCCGTTATACTGTTGTTGTGATGTATATATGTATATGCATTATCTTGTGATAAGTGCATGTTGGTTAATTAGCAAATTTTGCGATATATTGAAGTATGCTGATATGGTATATATATGCATGTCTGTTTTGTAATCTGGTTATCTATATGTTGATTTCAATGCTTATAGTTGCATAATACCTATGCTAGAGATAAGCAGTAGTTGCATATACCCTTAGTATAAGAGACCCAAAGGTGAACATTTTCTAAAAACCGGGAGTCGATGTTCCCGAGTATAACATATATATATATAAGATATAGTTTTCAAAACTATTAATCGAATAAGGTTTAGTCGATAACTTTAATTTATTTAATAAATATTATTTAAATATTCATTCGAGGACTTATGACTCTGTTTATTCTATTTAATGAATATTATTTGAATATTCATTCGAGGACTTATGACTCCGATTATTTACTAATTAATATTCTTTATTTTATTAAAGAATAATGTGTCGATAATCAAACTTACTTTTGATTATTCAAATAAAGATAGTACTTTCGTATAAGTATATCTTTGGTTATTTAATATTCATTTCAAGTATAAGTTTTAAAACTTCTACTTCGATTATATTTAAAAAGATCATCCTTATGGGAATATTATTTAATTAATAATATTCGGATATTTTCTAATATATCGGGACGGATTTATTTCATTAAATCAGCATTACTCCAAACATTCTTAAAAATGTTTTCGAGTCTTCAAAATGATTTTTAAAAGTTAGGGCGGATCCCAAAACCCATTTTTATATTTAAGATCTTCCTTTCGAAGGGGATTTAAATACTCGTTCAAAACCTGAGGGATCCGGCTCTGTGGTGTATTTTATATTCGCAACAAGGTTGCTGTGTTGACAAAAAGAGTTTTTGATTACTTACCCAACACTCGGGAAGTAAAATTCTGGGAACAAGTTAATCCATTAACAGGCATCGCCTGGGAAATATCGGTGAGTTTTCCTTTCCAACTAGATACGACTTCTTAGTGGAGCCGTATCAACAAGTTTCTACTTGGGGAAAGGGAGAACGAGCGTTACGTTTCAGGGTCATGGATTTCATCTGAACTAGGAGTGGCGTAAGTGGTCGAGTGGCGCCGGCCCAGCCTTATTATATTAGCCCAAATGGCCTGGAAGTTCCGCTAAGACGGTCCATTCCTTAGGAGTCCAGTGTTCGGTTGACAAGTAAATCCGACAGGTTCTCCTCTACATGTAGAAAATGGTGGGGTTGCACTACTACGATTGATCATCGTAAGTGGTCTTCCTGGCGCGGCAAACTCCCGTAATGAGTTCATCATCCAGTTGGATATTTCTGCAACACTACCCGGAGCATTTCGGTCGAAAGGCTACGAATGGGTGGTTGTCGAAGCATTGACAGGGTTAAGCAATTATAATGGTGTTTCCATCAAATGAAGTATCTCGTAACTTTATTTCATTCAATAATATTTCAAAGATTGGATCTATTCGAGTCTTAACTTATGGTCTCATCTATGAGATGACCTTTTGAAACCTATAAAACTTTGAACAGAGGTAGTTCAAGTAATTTTATAAAATGGTATAAGTATAGTGAAGTAATTGGTAACTTCATCTTCCTTTAAGCTTATATCTGGTAAGTAATTACCTTACACTCGATAAAGGTTTCCAGTAAGTTATCCATTTAGATACTTGCATTATTGTTTACACTATATATTATCTTGCGAGCTGTAATGCTCACTCTTGCTTCATTTCTTCATCACACAACAATAGTTAGGAAAGATGGCCAGACTCAAGCAGACCCAGCGCAAGCGCATGGGAAGCGTCCCGCGTCTTCCCGTTGATGTTGTAGCTGCTATAGCTGCAGAGGTAGATCTATTGGTAGATCAGGCATTCTACTTTTGGAAACCAATTATGTATAATTATAACTTGTGGCAGATAATGGCAATTAACTGTAAACTTATCAAGTAATCATTTTGGGTTGTAATAACTTTTAAATTTTGGATTCAAGGACTTGTACTTATTTCAATTTCATCTCTGAGACTATAACGGGTTGTGGTGTGTGTTAGTGTGGGGTCACAGCATGAGGTTATTTATTATTAATTAAGTTAAGTGATATTGTGGAAAGAAAGACCGTGACGACCCGGATCCCCGACCCCGGATCTGGGGGTGTTATAATTTTCAAGGTGCTCCTCTAGATTGAGCAAATTTAGCTTATTTCTTTGATTGTCTGAACATCTTTCCTAACTTAACATTATTTTATTTAATTTGGTATTGGAGTTACTTGTAGAACTCAGATTCATCCTCATTTGTCTGATTCAGATTTTCTTGCTTCTCCATGAGAGTTTCATTATTTGAAATCTTTAGTTGATCTTCCAATCTGAAGAATCTTCTGATGCATTTTTCATCTTTGAACTCCATTATCTAGTATGGCCTTAAATGCACCCTATCTCCAATCAAAGGAATTGTTAATACTCTTGGGAGTAATTTGGTCCTCTCCAGCTATTCCTTATCTCTTCAATCTTGTTTAAAACCATTTTCTTAACAACTATGTTGGTTTGGGTTTGATTGATGTTTTGGATTGAATTTTGACAGGCTTGACCTTCTTGATTGCTCTTTTCTTTGTCTTTCTTGGTTTAGCTTGGATTGGAATGTTTAGATCAGGAAGGGGAAGGTTATCCTAATCTATAGGTTCATCCTTCGGAATTATAGGTTCACCATGTAAATTCTTGTTAGGATAAACCTTGAATTCAGCTTTTTCCACTGTGGGAATGGTTTTTTGATTTGAAGTAGTAGGTTGGGTTGGCATGTATTCTTCCTTATCTTCATCAAAATTCAAAATCCTCTTGGGTTTGAGCTTGTGTCTAAATTTCTTAGTCTGCTTTGGTTTTTCTTGCTTTCCTTCAATCAGATTCTCAGTTGTCACAGTAGGCAAAGTAACTTCTGTGGTTGCATGCATCTTAGCTAGGTTCTTGGCATCTAAAGTAGCTTGCTTTTGTTGTTGTTTGAGCCTCACATTTTCTTCTTTCTTAGCATCTACAAACTGTAGATGTCCAGCCATCATACAGATCATTTTCCCATTTCTGTAGATTTTAGCTATTCTCTTCTTTAAGACTGAATCTATGGGATCTTTGAAGAAAGCAATAGACCTTCCAAGCAGCTTCTTCTCATCTGGCTTAGGGGTTTCATACATTAGGTCCAATGTATTTTTGTCTGAATTCTTTGGATAATTTCTCTTGGGTTTAAAAATCACATTGGCCTGTTGATTACAAAGAAACTGGTGGTTGAGAAGTAGTAGGGAAAAAATATTTACCTCACTTAACTAAGGCTGCTCCATTATAGGAATGTAAACAAGGGGGACATCCTTGTGGTGATTTGCCCTGTTCAGGTCAGCAATAATTCTTCTCTCTTGAACCCAACAATCTAACTTGTTTGTTGGGTTCTGAATTGAGAGATTCTCAGAAACAAAATTAGCTTTCATCATGAAGAATCTAGCATAATAAATATTCTTGGATCTCTTCTTAATATCTCCTAATTTACTCCCTAATTCATACATAACAGATGTGTTGAAATAAAAATACTACTCACTAAGAAGCATATAAAGCATGTTGACAAGTGAATAAGTAACAACATCAAAATTACTAACTTTGCCAGAAAACACTTTGATAAAAGAATCACACAAAAAGCTCCATTCTTTTTTAAGACCCATTCTCCTAACATCACCTAACTTAGTGGCAGTAAGAGTATAACCCATAGAAATTAGCATGCTACTCACATCAGTGTCTGTGTGTGGAGCAAGTGTGTTATTCTCAGGCAGTTTAAAGCACTTTTCAATTGTATCATAGTTAATACATTGTTTATTACCTTTGAGAGTGAAGGTAATGGTTTTATCCTTTGAGTTGAACACTATTGTAGTCCAAATTTCCTCGACAACTTCATAGTAAATGGCTGGAGACTCAAGCATGGCATATAACTCAGTTTGCAGTTCAGGATGAAATCCATCATTTTGTGATAGTCTTCAGATGCCGGATTTTGCTTGTTCACCAAAGCCACGAAGTTGTTCTTTTCATAAACATACCCAGATGAGGACATGATTTTGACTACTGGTGCCATTGCTGTGATTGAAATTAGTTATAGAAAGGAAATATTTGCTTTTGGAGAAGAAGAGAGTTAGAGAAATTGCTTGAGAAAGATAAAAGTAGAAATATAAAGGAAATTAGCTTTTATACTATCTCAGAAATAAACTGTCAAAAATTAAAAACTAAAATATAGTAACAAATCAAATTAGCCCAAAATAGTCGTTTAAACATAAAGAAAACTGTCAAAATTCTAAAATTATCCGTTAAAATATACATACAGGCTATAAATAAATTCCACGGATAATGCTTAAAATTAACGGCTAAGATTGATAGCAATTCGACGGATAAGGATAAAAGTACCCAGAATAATGTTTGATACTTCAATGGATAATGAAATTCAACGGATATTCATTTTCTACGGATAATGAACATCCGTCGAGATGTAAATTCTGACTTAGAAAAAATTTCATCTTTAACAAGAAACATCAAATATTACTCTGGCTGCATTTCAATTTGCTTAGACATCAACAAAAATTAAGAGTAATTAAGCATACCTAACTCACTTACCAACCTAGTAAAGGTGGATTCATCAAGTGGTTTGGTAAAGATGTCTGCAAGTTGCTTCTCACTTGGAACAAAATGAAGTTCTACAGTACCATTCATGACATGTTCTCTAATGAAGTGGTACTTGATGTCAATGTGCTTGGTCCTTAAATGATGTACTGGATTTTCAGTAATTGTAATGGCACTTGTGTTGTCACAGAAAATCGGAATCTTATTCACCTGTAGACCATAGTCCAACAGTTGATTTCTCATCCATAAAATCTGTGCACAACAGCTACCAGCAGCAATATATTCAGCCTCAGCTGTAGAAGTAGAGACTGAATTTTGCTTTTTGCCGAACCATGATACTAACTTATTTCCTAGAAATTGACAGGTTCCTGTTGTACTTTCTCTATCAATTTTACAACCTACATAACCTGCATCCGAATAACCAGTTAGATCAAAACCAGAATCTCTAGGATACCAAATGCCAAGTTTTGGTGTTCCTTTGAGATATCTGAAAATTCTCTTAATAGCTATTAAATGAGATTCTCTAGGATCAGTATGAAATCTAGCACAAAGACAAGTAGCAAACATTATATCTAGCCTACTGACTATTATATATAAAAGTGAGCCAGCCATGCCTCTATAGCTTGAAATATCCACAGACTTTTCAGTAGTGTTTACTTCAAGTTTAATTACAGTGGCTATGGGAGTTTTTGTAGATGTGTAATCCGTTAAGTCAAACTTCTTTAAGAGATCATAAATATATTTGGTTTGACTAATGAATATTCCATCACTAACTTTCTTAACTTGTAAAGTAAGAAAGTAGGTTAGTTCTCCCATCATGCTCATTTCATATTTACTTTGCATCAATTTGGCAAACTTTTTGCAAAGTTTTTCATCTGTAGAGCCAAATATAATATCATCTACATAAATTTGAACAAGTATATTAGAGTCATTAACATTCCTAAAGAATAAAGTTTTGTCAACAACACCTCTTGTGAAATGATTTTCTAAGAGAAACTTTGACAAGGTATCATAACAGGCTCTAGGTGCTTGCTTCAGTCTATAAAGTGCTTTCAAAAGATAGTAGACATATTCTGGAAAATTTGGATCTTCAAAACGAGGAGGCTGACTGACATAGACTTCCTCCTCCAAATCTTCATTCATAAAGGCACTTTTGACATCCATTTGATAGACCTTGAAATTTGTATGGGATGCATAGGCTAAGAAAATTATGATGGCTTCAAGTCTTGCAAAAGAAGCAAAAATCTCATCAAAACCAATTCCTTCTTGTTGTCAGTAGCCCTTAGCAACCAATCTAGCTTTGTTCCTGACCACTATGCCATTTTCATCCATCTTGTTTCTGAATACCCACTTGGTGTCAATAGAATTCTTTCATTTAGACTTGGGTACCAACTTCCATACTTTATTCTTTTAAATTGGTTTAGCTCCTCCTGCATAGCTAAGACCCAATCAGGATCCAATAGAGCTTCCTCTACCTTTTTAGGTTCTTCCTGAGATAGAAAGCTATTATATAGACATTCTTCTTGAGTTGCTTTCCTTGTTTGCACCCTTGAAGATACATCACCAATGATTAGTTCAAATGGGTGATGTCTAGTCCATTTTCTATGTTGAGGTAGATTAGCTCTAGATGAAGAGACCTCATTGTTGTCTTGATGTGTGACAGAGTTTTGATTAGAAGAAACTCCCCCTGAGTTTGTGGATCTTTGACTTGAAGTTGGGGTTTTATCTGATTGTGATATGTATTGGCTTTCAACTCCTATTGATGGTTCAACGGATTTTGATCTTTGCCTTTCGACAGATAAGGCATATTGTCTTTCAATAAATGACGCACTTGCTCTTTCGACGAATGTTGAATTATGTGCTTATTAGTTGTAGATTTTTCTGCATTGTCCTTAAACATTGATTCTTGATCACTTTCATCATCACTCTCATCACAAATCATCTCAACATCACCAAATTTGAGGCTTTCATGGAAATATCCGTCTTGCAGTTCTTCAATATTTTTATCATCAAACACAGCATGTACAGATTCCATAACAATGTTGGTTATGTGATTGTAGACTTTGTATGCTTTTCCAACCGCATATCCAATAAAAATGGTTTCATCTGCTTTGGCATCAAACTTCCCATGCTGACCAGTTTGATTTCTTGAGATATAACATTTACAGCCAAAGACATGAAGAAAGCTTAGTGTTGGCTTCCTATTCTTGAATAATTGGTAGGGTGTCATGCATTTTTCTTGATTAACCAAAGAAATATTCTGAGTGTAGCATATAGTATTTACAGCTTCTGCCCAAAAATATGTTGGTAATTTTGATTCTTCCAGCATTGTTCTTGCAGCTTCTATAAGAGATCTATTCTTCCTTTCCACCACTCCATTTTGTTGTGGAGTTCTTGCTGCTGAAAACTCATGCATGATCCCATGCTCTTCATAAAATAATTTCATCACAGAATTCTTGAACTCAGTTCCATTGTCACTCCTGATTCTTCTTACTTTGAAATCGGGATGATTGTTGACTTGCTTTATGTGATTGATGATAATTTCACTAGCTTCATCTTTGGATTTGAGAAAGTATGTCCAAGAGAACTTTGAGAAATCATCCATAATTACTAGGTATTATCTTTTCTTTGAGATAGACAATACATTGAATGGTCCAAATAAATCCATGTGCAGTAGTTGTAAAGGTTCTTCAATTATTGAATCAAGCTTCTTTCTGAATGATGCCTGGATCTTCTTTCCTTTTTGACATGCATCACACAGTCCATCCTTTGAGAATTCCACTTGAGGAATGCCTCTTACCAAATCTTTCCCGACCAGCTCATTCATGGTCTTGAAGTTAAGGTGGGACAGCTTCTTGTGCCATAACCAACTTTCATCTTGACTTGCCTTGCTAAATAGATAAGTGACGGATTCTGCATTTGATGAGTTAAAGTCGGCTTAATACACATTTCCTTTTCTAACACCAGTGAGAACCACTTTATTGCTTTTCTTGTTGGTCATAACACAAGCTTCAAAATTAAATGTTACTGAGTTGCCTTTATCACAAAGCTGGCTAATACTCAACAAGTTGTGCTTAATTCCATCCACTAGGGCAACTTTCTCAATGATGACATTATCCTTTGAAATAAAGCCATATCTCACAGTATAACCCTTGCTGTCATCTCCAAAAGTATACTTGGGCCATCTCTCTCCTTGAACTCAGTGAGCAGGGTAGAATCTCCAGTCATGTGCCCTGAGCACCCACTATCCAAATACCAAAGATTTTTTATGTTTCCCTGCATACAATAAAATCAAGTCAAGTTGATTTTGGTACCCAAGTTTCCTTGGGTCCTATTTTGTTAGCCCTTTTCTTAGGTCTCTTAGGCTTTTTCTCATTTGACTTAGGTATTTGAGATTCATCCTTAGTCAGTTTAATAGAACCCTTAAAACCATTCATCATTGCAAAATTATCATGCACAGGCTGGTTAACATGGAAAAGCATATTCTGTGCAAATATGTTATTCTAGTATGGCACGCTAAATGGCATTTATGGCATACTAAATGCAGCATAGTAAGGATTTTGTGTAAATGGCATATTAGCAAACCGTGCATTCAAATTATGTGCAGGCATAACATTCATAGGCATTGTAGGAACACTGGGAAATTAAAAAGGTGTAGACATGAGAGCATGCATGGCAAGTTTGCAATTAACAAAAAAATGGTTAACACTACCACACTTAACACAGATTTTTCTTGGTTCATATTTATCAGGTGTGTAGTTGTTATGTTTGTTAATTCCTACTTTCCACTTTCTATTATTTTTCCTTTTAAATTCTGCTTTAACCTCAATCTTCTCCAATCTGTCGTTCAAGTTACTTTCTTAAAATATCCTCTTTCTTTAAGGATTCAGTCAGTTCATCTTTTGCAATCTTGCAATCTATTTCAGTTTCTCAAACTCAACAAATTGAGTTTCTAACACATTGTTTCTTTTACTTAAAAATAAATTGTTCTCTTTAAGTTTAGTATTTTCTGTAGTGAGAGACTTGAGTTTAACACACAGATGATATAATTCACTAGACATGTCATTTATAGCATCATTACACTCAGCTTTAGATAAATGTGCTAGATTAGTGGTGATTCCCTGATTACTGGATGAACTGACCTCTGTTTCATCTGATTTGGCCATAAGTACTAGATTGACATAGCTTGTATCTTCATCCTCTTCTAGTCCATCTGCAGCCCAGTCATTTTACTGTGTGATGAAAGCCCTTTCCTTTTGTTTAAGCAACTCAAAATATTTCTGCTTATTATCAACAGGCTCAAACTTCTTTTTACCAGAATCAGACTTTCTGCACTCACTAGAAAAATGATTTGCCAAGCCACACTTGAAATACTTGAATTTAGACTTGTCAACCATATTTCTGTTTAACTTGGCTGCTATAAAATTCTTCTTAAATTTGAGCTTGGCAAACCTCCTGGATAGAAGATGCAGATGCTCATCTATGTCTTCCATGTCATCTTAACTAAGATGGTCTTCATGTTAAGCTACTAGCCCTTTTCCCTTTCCTTCACAAACTCTAGGATTTGGTGCAGATTCCACAATTTCAACCTTTGTCTCCTTCTCCTTCCTTGATCAGCAACCAAAGCAATAGATCCTCCTTTCTCTATCTTCTCATCTTGCTCTATTTTAAGCTCATAGGTCTTTAGAATCCGATACAGTCTGTCCAAGGTGAATTCCCTGTAGTCTTGAGAATTTCTTAATGAGAATGTCATAGGTTTCCATTCATTTGGCAGAGATCTAAGGAATTTGAGGTTTGATTCCTTTGTTTGATAGACTCTTCTATGCAACTTTAGAGCATTTAGTAGCTTTTGAAATCTACTAAAAATGTCAATAAGTGAATCACTTTCTTCACTATGAAAATGCTCATATTGCTGAATCAGGAGTTGCATTTTGTTTTCCCTTACCTGCTCAGTTCCATCATATATAACTTGAATTGTTTCTGAGACCTCGTTGGCAGTTTTGCAGTTTATGATGTTATCAAACATGTCACCATCAACACCATTAAACAAAATATTCATGGCCTTCTTATCCTTATGAACTTATTCAATATCTGGATCAGACCATTCTACTCTAGGCTTTGGGATGGATGCTTCATTTCCTGTAGCAGCTCTCATAGGGACATGGGGACCTTTCTCAATACAGTCCACCAATTCTTCATCTTGAGTGAGGAGATGCAAGTGCATCTTCACCTTCCAATGGTGATAGTTGTCTTTGTACAGGAATGGAATTTTTAGTCTAACAACTTTTATGCTCATCTTGTTAGTTATTGTGATCTTTAAACTCTTTGTTCTTCAAGAGCTTTCTCTGACACCAATTGTTATTCCCTAACAATCTAACAAAGAATTACAGAAGGGGGGTTGAATGTAATTCTGGCTACTTTTTCAATTTTAAGTACTATGAATATATAAATGTGTTTGATTTGGCTATGGTGCAGAATGAAAGTATTAATGAAATCAAAACACAAAGTAATCAAATACAAGTATTTAAAAAACTTTCTGGTGGATTGAACTTTTCCACCAGAGATATATATTAATAAGAGAACTCAGTGTTACAATATTGTAGATAGCTGCTTACAAGTTGAACTCACAAGAACAGAGAAATTCTTTACAGATATAGCTTTATCTATTTCTCTGGTAATTGCTTACTAACTTGGATAATTTTTTACTTTCCACACTTGGTTTATATATCACATGATAAAAAGACAAATAAATAAGGCAAAACATTTCTAGTCTAATTTCATGCTTCTTCATTTCTCTATCCAGCATCTTTAAATATCTTCATTTTAGCATGCAAATGGAAATGCTTCTTTATTCTCTAAACCCTGCCAATAGGCTCCCACATTCCATTTGCATAAAATCAACGCATGTGACTGTCAAGTCACTATCAACTGTTCTTTTGAATATGATCATCTATTGAAACTTCATTGGATCATCCGTTGAGAATATGGTTGATCATCCGTTGAAACTTTGGTTGATCATCCGTTAAGACTATGTGAATCATCAGTTGAAGATTTAGTTGATCGTCCGTTGAAACCTTGTGAAACATCCGTTGAGACTGTCTTCTTGGCAGTTAACTCCATTTCATTTATACAAGATTACAAGGAATCTAATATTTACAATTAACCAACCTATCTTGCATATCAATCTAATAGTCAACATGACTTAAACATTCTCCAACATCTAGTTCACTAAGGCATTATAATATGCAAAAATGTGCTACTTAACTTATTATTACATAAGCTACTCTTTCAACGGATGTTGACGTGATCATCCGTTGAAAGCTACAAATTTACTAAATGATATCTACTAAGTGGTTTGTTTAACTTATCATCAAGTTCACAACATATTCCTAACAGATACCTTAGGGTACCTAAAGTAACATATTTACCCCCTGCTGTAACATGTAAGTTTATGTTATCCTAGACCCCCGCGATAACATAAAACATTCCAATTATAACAAAAATAGATGTTACCATAAAGTGTTATAATTTTAAAAAAGGTGGAACCGGATATGGGTACCACACTGTGCTGACCGGGCATACTGGCGTGTCACGGTAATGATGTGACATGCTGACATGTCTTGCTGATGTGGCATGCAGGCCACACTATGCTAACGGGGCATGTGGGCCCCATAATGCTTATATGGTATGTGGCTCCCATATTTTTGGCATCATTTATATACTCGGGGTAACATTTTATTATCAACTGTAACGTTTATCTGTAAGCTACTAAAACATTTACACAATCTATTGTAACACTTTGTAAAGCTAATGTAACACTTTACCCTGGAAATATTGAAACTGTACTGTTTAAATATATTTAATCCCAAAAAGCCAAATTATTAACACAACAATAACATTTCTACAAACCATCTAACCATCCAAACTAATAACCAAGCGAAAAAACAACTAAGTTAAACTACTTAAACAAACCATCAAGCACATGTATAGAAGAATGATAACCATAATATTCTTAAGTTCAGTTATAATAGAAATTGATAATGCGGCCACAATTCGCTCAAAATATTCATACTCAAAGACATGACCTTTTTCTATAACATGAATTGATACTGCAGTTACAATCTGCAACTACATTCCAATTGGTAGGATCTCTTGGCCTATGAGTAATTCTTCTGCAATTTACCACATAAATGTAATATCATTACCACCTTGGATAACAATAACTTATGTAAAATGACAGGAAGTATTAACTTATTTGTCATTATGTTAATACATCCATCAGAACAACAATAGAGAATTAAAAACATCCACCTCAAAGGGGTTGGGGATTCCTTCAGCTCTTATCCTTAATAATGTATGTCCTCAAATCATGATAAAGAAGATATAACATTGTTAGAGTTGCTAAGAAATAAACGTTTTTTTATTAGGGCTACACTTTTATCAATTTCATGATTTCATCCTTTTGCAATATAAATTTATATTTAGAGAAATGTCTATGTCAAGTCATTATCGAAGCAAAGAGGTTAACATCTCGGCGGTGAGCCTCGTCTTCTCTAAAAACCATAACAAAATGCTCAAAGTGCCTGAGTGACTTGAAATGGTGCAGTATTCCTCTAACCATGCCCGGGACAACAATTATTGTTTCTAACATCATGACACGGCATCCATATCAGTTTTTTGATTTTAAATAAAAATATTTATTATTTAAACCAAACAAAAGATAAAGACTGTCATGTACATATACTCATCTGCAATAGTTATAACGTCTAATACATGGCAAATATATTATACTAGAATGTCATGTATTGATCGCAACAACTCGGGTACATATACTACCGCGTGTTATGAAATTTAAGTTAAAAAGAAAAACTACTTGTTGTTAGAAGGTGCAACATTACAACTTTGTACAAACCATATACCTGGAATTAAATAAACATACATCTGATGTGTCACTAAACCTGTTAGTGAAGAAGAATACGGCGAACACCAACCTGATGGGGATATATGTGGATGGATCAGTACTGATCATCCATCAAAGTCATCAGGACATAAATCATAGCATATACATTTCAATCTACCGGAAAAATAGACACGGTAAAATGATATTTACTAATAAGGAACCTAAATAATACTAAAAGTAAAAATACATAGAAGTATGTTCACTCTCGTAAGAAGCACATACTACTATGATTTTATAAAGAAACCTCCAATATAAATTTATTTATTATCCTCCTTTGTACTCTTAGATAAGTCCACCTTTGCACTTGAAATATTAGTTACATTGAAATAAAAGAAAATGAGTCACTAGCATATAATATTGGCATATACTTCTCTAAAAACTAACAGTGTCACCAATACAAAGTATACTATTATTGTAACTTAATTCTCATTCTCATTGATAAATACTATAACTCTACAAAATTAAAGCATATATATCGCAATAGACACATATGCTAATCATCCAGGATAAAGTCATTCAAGCTTATCTAAAGATCAGATCATTGTTAGAGGGATATAGTGGCATTGGATATTTAGACAGCTAAGCTCAACCACTAGAATACACTTGGTTAAACTGGGGAACTTATTTAGGAATCTGGAACGACAACTAAAAACCGTCATATAGATGTTTACCACCTACTCCCCAAAAGGAGGGGAATACACAAATATAAACATACATAAACCTTTACTAAAACATAATCATGATTTATCTATTTACAAACAACCTGTAGGTATTCAATCATGTAAAGTTCTAGGACAATTGTTTAAACAGTTACAAAATTTCAATACTCACCTCAGTCTGAGTTTTTCCCAATCATGAAAGCCACTTTTGTTCAAGTTATCAACGGTAATGTTTCGGCGCCTTTCAGCGTTCCAGTCAAGAAGAAAATCTTGAAACCAAGCTTTACTAGTTCCTCGTAAAGCCTCCAATCTACAAATTTCCATTACAATCCATCCATATATAAGCTCTTGCCTAAAAACTAATTACTCTATTGTATGCATAAAAAACATTCCGGGATAAACATCCCTACTTAGATACCAATATTTCATTACTTTTCATTCCAGTAAGTTTATCAGATGTATCAATCTGTCAACCAATGGTTAAATAAAAATAAAATCTCGATAAGTTCTTTAAAATATTAAGTTGTAAAACCCCCACATTTCCCCTAGGCTAATATCAAGAATCCACTTAAAAGAGAAGTGACTACAAAAATAGAAGTGGAGAGTATTATACATTTTTTAAGTGATAAGGCAGCCTCAAGATGAAATACTCAGTTGTAATTGCATTTAGCAAATGTCCGTCGAATTTAAGCATTCCCTGAAGGAAACTGTAACGACTCGCGTATTTTCGTATTATTTAAATGTGTAATTATGGAGCGATTAAATAAATAAAATATGTGTATAGATTCTATCAGCTATGTGTTATTTTATTATTATCTATGTGTGATTTATGGTGTACCGGGTTGTTCGCGTAATTAATTATTGAGTTGTACTGATTTTTTTTCACTTTTAAAGGTGGATTTAATGCAAATTTATTTGCATAAATATTTGGAATATCTCTAAAATTGTTTTTATGGTTTTATAATTACAATAATTATTTTTGGGATTTTATAAAATTTAAAAATCAATATTTCATCAATTATTTAGCCCTGTATGATTTTCTGACTGCATTTATTTGTAAAATCCGTATTTAATTCCAGAATTCTTTAAAAATTATGAAACTCATATTTTATTATGTTTGGATTATTTTGAGAATTTTAAAATTATTTTGGAAATTTTGGGATTAAATTCACCTGTGCGTTATTTCGTTTAATCGTTAAATGAGGGTACGAGTTGCTTTTCAAAAATACTTTAAAAATTATAAAAATTTTATTTTATTAGTTTTTAATTATTCTGAAAATTTTAAAGTTAGCTTGGCAATTTATAAAGTTTTATTTACCCGTAGAGTTACTCGTTAAAGTGTAAACACGGGTCCAAGCCAAACTGTCAGAAAGGGGGAGATAACACGTGTTAACTGTTGGGATTTTCAGATTAAAAATAAACAGATAAACACAAACGAGTTTATCCCCTTTGTCACACCCCCAACTTATCAAACAAAATAAATATAACTATTACAATATTTAAAAAGAAGTAAACTTAACTGAATCCAAGATCTTACAGTTTAGGGTTTGGAACAGCCCAACACTACCATCTATTACAACTGATTTTAATATCGAGTCCTCACACAAAACTATCTCTTATTCTACCTGAGCTCGGACAGACGCATCGGCGTCACAGGTCTTACGTGCTGTCTGCTTGAATCTAACCATAGCTGCTAGCTGTAATATCAGGGTAAAGCAAGGAGTGAGCCAAATGCTCAACAAGTGCTAAACTATATGGTACAAAACATAAATTGAGATATATATAAAAGAATGACAATGCAAAGGCATAACCAATGTTAACAAGAGATAAAACTTTGAGTGATGGCATCATTTGTTTGAATCAAAACATTTTCAAAATCATAACTTAAACAAAATCATTTTATGACGCTACGGATTACAGCCGGTGATCAGCCGCGAAGTAATCCCGAACCTCGCTGGGTTCTAAAATATTAATGGGATCCCTAGGTAACTTTTAAGCCTACAATATAAGTGTGGAAAAGACTCGCGTCTCAGTCCAGATCCACTATTCAAGAAAACATTTATCCCCCTTTGGGACTCAAAATCCATATTTTAATTATTTCAAAAACTGATGCCGATTTATGATAAAATCTCTTAAGTAGTAAACATTTTTATCAAGGGATTATAGATCAACTTGAAACACCGGAAATATGTTACCAAATCTCAGGGCCATGATCCACTAGACTTTACTATATTAGGGTAATTGAGAGGTTTCTATAAACAAGAACTTTGACATGGATATTCAGCAAGGCTATTGGGTAATATGAAAGAGTAATGCCAAACTAGGCTTAAAGCAATGGTTTTCGACAAGGTACAAGTACTAGAACATCAAGAGGATAAGCTTCATGAATACTAGGGGTGTTAAGGTATGAAGAAATGATCTTTAGTTCAAGGTAATTCAGGATTGTCGAACTTTAGGGCAAGAAAAAGGGTTATTAATCAATTAAGAACAACTTTAAAGAATATCTGGCTTTTAGGTATCAAAGTACAGTTTCTATTGGGGTTCAAGCATCATGGTGAGATGTCAATATTTTAGGAATCAATAGCATGTTAATCAAGAGGATCAATCAAATATTATATCAAATATTTATTTTATCATGGCATCCCAATTACTTTGATATACTAGCGTGATACGACTTTTGATCTACTTGCAATATGTACTTGAGGGGTCATGGCATTTCTATATAATATAAAGATAGATTTAAGAATCGCTTGGTTCAAGTATATCAAGATAACTCAGGATAATCGTATCAATATATATGAACTAATTATTACACATTTGCAGTGAATACGAAAGACAGGTTGAATCACTTGCCTTGAGAAAGGCTAGTCTGGTCTGGCTGGTAGGAGCAACTGGAAGCTTTACTCGACCTTTATGGAAAGTTTACCCTCGTCTCGAGATCCTACATAAATAATAATAACCTCATTATAATATATTCTCACCAACTCAACCTATTTACAACTCGAAATTAAACACAAATGGCACTTAGGCCTATATGCACTCAATTTATAATCACCTTATAAGTACCATAGTCCACATAGCCACATATACTCACATATTATATTTTAATATCAAATAATATCACACACATCATAATGCAACACTAGGCTTGGATGATCTCGACCCACAACTTAAGTCACTTGGTTGCTAAACTAGACAAAGTCTCCAAATTTTGGTTTCCTAACTCGATGTGCCTTTACTAAACTATCCAAAACCTATTGACCCTTACTTGGGCCTTTAACTCTAATGGCTTTATACTATCTTGCAACCATAGTGGTCAACCTAGGTCTCACTCATAAGTGCTCTAAAACTATGTGGTAAGTGAAAGTGCTCACTGGAGTAAATTTCAGAATGACATCTATGGTTTCTTGTGTGTATTAGACACTCTTAAACTACAAGTTTACCTCCAAAACTTCTACACTAGACTCTTCTGACCATAAGGCATCTCCCAAACTTGATGTGGCTCAAGGGCCTAGCTTGGGCCTCTTTGGGCCTAAGCTTCAAGTCTATGGTTCCCCTGTTTTTCTGGGCAGAAAACGCCCTGACTTGAATTAACTTGTGACACATGGTTCTAACTCAAATCCTATGAACTATGGTTGGAAAAACTCCTCTGAAACTCCCTTTGACTAAGGCCCAACAGGGCCTACCCATGACATGGTCAAAACATCCTATTTCTAAGTTACACAAAACTGTCCCCTGTGGACAGATTTTGTGATTCCACTCGTGCACCTATCCAAACAACTTGTAAACCTCCAACAAACACATAAAACCTTTTATATACTCCTAATGCTAGCTTCTGGTGGCTTGGGCCTCAAAGTGCACAACAATGACATGGTCAAAACTCACTCTAAACCTCAGGGTACCAAACTAATTTTCTGCAGAAACTAATACTCTCCATTTACTAAGGTTCTTACTTATCAAACCCAACCAACATCAACCAAAAACCCAACCCAAATCTTAACTAAGGTATTCTACTGAACTAACTCCCTTACACTCAAAATAATCTTGGTGGAGATCATCCTTACCTAAGGTGCAACATAGCAAAACAAAGGAAATCACATTACACAATTTACAAGTCATCAAGTTTTTTTGAAAATGACAAGTTATATATTTTTTATAAATATATACGAATTAATATCACATATCAAGGAGCACTAATAAAGATTAATATCTTATTCCTACTGAAATTAAGGCTTACTAACAAAATCAATCCAAAAGATCAAAAACTTCCAAAATTCCAAAAGAAATCTACATGCATGCATGACTTCGAATATTCAAACCAAAACAATATGGTTACCAAAATAACTTTTACCATGAAATCAACATGCAAGCCTAGCATAAGTTATAACTAAATGATCACTTAGCATGCAAAGGGTTTTATCAAGTTTTTGATACAAAATTCATGTTATCACCACCAAAAACACATAAAAATGAAACAAGGCAACAAAATAACCTTAAGAACCATTCATTCGGCTCCCTCAAGGTCATGGATGAATGAAGTGGAAGGGAAATGACCATTTAAAATCAAGAGCCTCATTCTCATGACTTGGCATTTCACCATTCCTTGTAGTTCTCTCAAATACAACCTTAAATCCATAAGAATCAAGATTGTACTTTGAGTTCCAACTAAAACTTTGACATGCAAACTCAAAACTTAAACTTTTCACTCAAAACTCTTTGAATTATATATGATCAAGATATAGGAAGTAACATTTACTTGAATGGGAGATGGAAGCTTGAATGAAGAATGAAGAAAAGGGAGGGGGGTAGGGCTTCGGCCAAAAAGCCGAGAGGGGAGGGGGAGGAAGGATGGGTGTGGAAATGGTGGAGTGTAAGTGGAGTGATAATCATGTTTGTTTGGTTTTTATTTGACCACAAGTGAGTGGATATGAGAATTTACAAGAGTAACCTTCCAACATAGTTAGGTAGATTTGCATGCAAGGACAAAGTAGTAATTTGGCTAGTAGAATGAAAGTGAGTGGGGTTGGAAAAGCCTTCCTTGCCCCTTAGTTGAATGGAGGAGTATTTGCATGCAAGGGTAACCATGTAATTTGATAATTACTAAGCAACTAATTTTCAAAGATTTATTTTTATAAAATAAAATAAAAGTTCAAAAATTACAAAATTTATACCATAAAATAACTTGGATTTTTAGAAATTTTATAAAATCACTTTCAAAATTTGTGAACAAAATATCTTTTAAAAGAAAAATTTTCCAAGGCTTAGAATATTCCTTATCAATCAAAACTAAAGGAAATAAATAAACTTTTGCTTTGAAAAAAATCATATACTACACATAACAATTCTATAATGCAGAAATTTTCACTTACACAAACGTACAATCATTGAATATATTTTCATTCGGCTTTAATATTATACCAAATCCACAAATAATATTACACGAAAATACCGGTCGTAACACCCTTCCTCCTTCTTGAGCTCACCAGTTTCTTCCATAAACTCTCTAATCTCCTTCATGTCTTATATTTCCCTCTGTTCTCACTCCCCTCCCCGCTTCTTTCTCCCCTTTCTTTGCTCCGATCGCCGCCTTATTCCGTCCTTTTCCGGTAAGCTGTCGCCGTCCTATTTTCCGATCGGTTTTGGTTGCTTCAGCTATGGGTCTTATTGGGCTGTGTGTATACATATATACGCGTGTATATATGCGTGTATGCAGCTTGATTTGAATTCGTTGCTAATGTTATATGAATTTCCGTGATTCCATAAATTGATAATCGAATAAATTATTCGGTTTGTGAATTATGGTGAAGCTCTGGCTGGAGACCCGTACGGGCACCGTCGGCAATGAACTCGTTGAGCCGACGGATTATTGGTAATGATGATTCTTGAGCCAAATAATGATTTATAAATTATTTTGTAATTTTTGAAATAAAAAGTAGTAGTTAAATATTCAGTTTCGAGGTTATTTAGATTGTGAAGTTGGATTGATTGCCTGCTTGATTTGGTTATTGTGACGTCGATTTTGTTCGACGGGTAGTCCGATAATCAAATCAAAGGAGATGCTGCCCAAATTTCTGAAACGTATCCTGTAAATATCGGGGATATCAGTCGAGTGTATATAGTTATATACTTATAAATAAATGTTGTGTGAGCCTACTTGAATATTGTGGTATATGGTTAATAACCCTATTTTACGAAATGTACATGTGTGTTGTAAGAATATATTTTATAAATTATAGCTGACAACCCTGTTTTCTAAAGCGACAAGTATATGTGTTTTCCGAGAATGGATATCGAGTTAAGTCTTGAGTACATGGACCTTATCTGTTATGTGTATTATGGTAATGCATATAATTACGAGTCGGGTTGTGATATCGTTTGGGTAAATCTGTTAGCGAGGATATGTCAAGCATAAATGTTCGTCTAACTTAAGGTAATTTGACTCTTGTAGGATTTAGTCGGAGAACTGAGAGTTGACGACGGACTAAAGATAACCTAGTGATTAGTCGACAAGCGCAGCGAGGTTCCAAGCTAAGGACCTGAGTGTCGAGGTCGGATCCAGGATAGTCAAATAATAAGGCGATAAAGCCGAGTGTCCAAATTGGTTCAAGGTCAATCAGAGATAGTTGTAAAGCTCTGCAAGCAAGTACCCCTGACCATTCTTTTATGGTTCAGTATATATGAATAGCTAATGTTTTAATCTCATAATAGAAAAAAAACGTTTTAAGTTATGTATCTCCTGTAGTTATAAATAATTGTTTTCAAAACCTGTTTTGGGGAAAAGTAACTTCGAAAGGTACCTATCTCGAATGAAATGAGTTGTGAACTAGATTTTCTATGTGTGTTATTAAAATGAATGGTTTTGGAAATGAGATAGGTACAAGTGTTTTGAAAACTGGATAAAAAGATTAGATATGGGATACATAGGGGCCATAGTAGGCCTATTGAGGTGGCGTAAGAGGCTAATTTGGTTGCGTGCACTATATAACCGATTAGTCTAGCAGGTTAGAGACCTAGCTAGTCTCTGAGTTCCAGAATAGGTATATGGGATGGTAGATAGAGCCGTCTGGTGTTGATAGCCTAAGCAGCTGTCTTCACATATCCACTACATATCTGATTTGGCTTTGTGGTTCCCGTAACGGAACAAGTGAATTATACAGTGGATTTGACAATGAAAATGGCATGATAGAATTAAACTCTGGTATTTGTACACAACACACAACTGATGTTATTGTTTTACAGAGCATGCTACTTTTGATATCCATTTTATACATGTTTTACTTATTTTCTAGCAAGTTATGAGTTCTATTCCTATAACTGCTTTACTTTAAATCGTTTTACTTGTTATTCATATAGTGGTACTTCTGAGCAATTTATTGCTCACCCTTGCAGAATGTTTTATATATGTATTGCAGATGCGTAGGAGATTCTTCCATGGTAGTCAGGGCAGAGTTCCAGTTCATTCCGTACCAGGCTCCTCTGAGGTAGTTGTGTCAGACCAAAGATGGTTTGTTGAGTTGCTGTACTAAGATAGTATTGTTCGGAATGTGGTAGTCAGTTGGTTTTGTAATAGATGTAACCTAAGTCATACTTAAACCTGGAAAGATCTTGGTAATGGGTCGTGATTACGTTTTATAATTGAAATATATTATATTATGTTGTATTGTTGTTGTTGATGACGTCAACTCCTGACCCCGGGGTTGAGGCCGTCACAGAAACACTTGTGAAGATTAATTATAATTCTAGTTCATTTTCAAATCCAAATAATTAATATATATTGTGAGTGGAATAGTCAACAAAAACAAACTTAACTTAGTGTACTTTAAGAATATATTAGAGTCTGAATGCATTAGTGTGCCATTGGGAAATATAAAGTGAAATTAAAGGACCGTATATTATGAAATGCATGAAGTCAATCAGGATACTCAAGAAAAAAATTAATATAAAGAATTTATGATCAATACACTTACTATTGAGAACAATCAGCAGAAAGAAGAGAATGGAGCGGCTAATTAAAAAGATGCTCATTGTGGTAGTTTATTACCTTATCATAATTCTAGTAAGCTTCTGCAGGTGCAGGGGAACAGGTACCAGATTTGTGAACATGTTGACCTATCAACCCTTCTTTCTTACTTCCACAAGATTCATCACCAAATGACTCAGGATTAACGAATGATACACTGTCATACATCTCATCTAATTAGTTCCAGTTAATATGTTGCAAATTTACTCGACAATAGCTTTTTAAAACATGAAAAGAAAAACTGAGCACAATGAATTGATTATCCATAAATTATGGTACCAGTTGTGGATACTCATATACGTGGAACATATACACGATTTAAAAATTAGAGAGCAGTTTCGCCTTGTAACAGATACAAGATTTATCAAAACGAAGAACACGAACAAAATATGTATCAAAATGAAGTACGTAAACCATATAAACATCAAAATGAAAAACAAAAACTAAATAAACATAAAAACTGTTAGAAATATATTGTAGTCTTGATAATAACTCACTAAAACACCTTAAGTAGAATTATTAAGTGTCATTTAGAAGCCTTCAACGGATAATCATAGTCTGTCTATCCGTTGAAGGAGTAGCTTATATCAATAAGTATGTAGCACATTCTGTACACTATAATAGCTGAGGGATTTAGGAGTTGTAGTAAATTCTAAGTCATGTTTACTATTAGAAAGATATTCAAAATAGGTGGGCTAAGTGTAAATATAAAATGCCTTGTAATTTTCTATAAGTGAAAGAGAATTAACTGCTAAGAAAACATCTTCAACTGCTAAATTGCAAGCTTCAATGGATGACTCAATATGCCTTCAACGGATAAGCTAGTCAAGAGGTCTTCAACTGATATCAAATAAAGCTTCAACGGATGCTATCAAGAAAGTTTCAACGGATGATACTAGTATAGTGTCATCGGATGACAACAATAAAGCTTCAACGGATGATCAACACGATAGCAGTTGATAGTGACTTGACAGAGGCTAATAGAGTCACAAGAGTTGATTGGATCATATTAGACAGAGAAATGAAGAAGCATGTGCATGGACTTAGCTTCTAGGAATACAATTTTTGTCTTATTGCACATGTAAACTTGGTTCAATATAAATCAAGTGTAGCAAGTATTTTTAAAATAGTAATAACTCAAGAGTTGTGCAAGCTGTATCTTTAGAAAATACTCTCAAGTTCAAAGTTGTAAGAAGATACTTGTAAGCAGTTGTGTTCAATATGCATCACACAGATTTCTTCAAATATACATCTCTGGTGGAAAGAAAAATATACCAGAAAGTTTTTAAACATTGTGTTTATTTACTTTATGTGAGTAGAATTCTTCAAAAGGTTTATATGCATTCTTGCTTATTCAAAAACACAGCTGTATATTTTATAAAGAGTTTTTCATAAAATAAAAAGAAACTAGAATTCCATTCACCCCCTTCTGTAATTTTGTTGTTGTATTGTTAGGAAATAATAATTGGTATCAGAGCAAGCTCTTAATATATAAACAGTTTAAAGATCAAAATAATCAAACAATATGAGTAAGAAGGATATTGGAGTGAAGATTCCAATTCTGGACAAAGACAACTATTATCACTGGAAAGTGAAGATGCACCTTCATCTACTCTCTTAAGATGAAAGCTATTTCAACTACAGAGAAAATGGACCTCATATTCCTCTCAAGGTTGCTACAGATGCTGTTGATGCTATTGGAAATGAGAAAACTGTTTCAAAGCCTAAAGTATAACAGGCTCATGAAGATATTGAAGAAGTTCATAAAGGCAAAAAGGCTATGAACATATTATTCAAAGGTATTGATCAAGACATGTTTGAAAATGTCATAAATTGCAAAACTGTTAAGGATGTTTGGGACACAGTTCAAGTACTATGTGAGGGAACTGAGCAAGTCAGAGAAAACAAAATGCAACTTCTCATACAACAATATGAACACTTCCATTTTGTAGATGGTGAGTCCCTGAATGATACTTTCTGGTAAATTTTAAAAGTTGTTGAATGGACTAAAGTTGTATGGAAGAGTCTACCAAATCAAGGATTCCAACATAAAATTTATAAGGTCTTTACCAAAAAATGGAAGCCAATGACAGTATCTCTCAGAAATTCACAAGAGTACAAGGATTTTACTCTTGAGAGATTGTATGAAATTTTGAAAACCTATGAATTTGAAATGGAATAAGATGGGCTAATAGAGAAAGGAAGGAAGAAAGGTAGATTTCTGGCATTGGTAGATGAGCATGAGAGACTGGTGGAAATGAAGGTTGAAGTTGTTAAAACTGCACCAAACATTAATGTTTGTGAAGTTAGGTCTGAGATAGTCAAGGGAAAAGAGTTGGTGCCTGAAAATGAAGGTTTTCCAAGCTAATATGACATGGATGAAGTTGATGAGCATCTAGATTTTTTGTCTAGAAGATTTGCAAAGCTTAAATTCAATAAAAATTCTGGAGCTTTGTAGCCTAACAAAAACATTGTTGACAAAACTAAATTTAAATGTTTCAAGTGTGGGCTAAGTGGTCATTTTGCAAATGAGTGCAGAAAGCCAAATTCTGAAAAGAAAAAGGTTTGAGCCTATATACTACAAACAGAAATATTTTGAGTTGCTCAAATAGAAAGAATATGCATTCATAACTAAAGAAAATGACTGGGTAGCTGATAGAAATGATGCAGATGAAGACATGAACTATGTCAACCTTGCTCGCATGACCAAGTCAGATGAAACAGAGGTTATCTCACTGAGCAATCAGGTAATCACTACTAATCTTTCATAAGTTTCTAAAGATGAATGCAATGATACTATTAATGAAATGTCAACAGAATTGTATCACTTGCATGTCACACTTAAATCACTCATAAAAGAGAACACTAGAATTAAAGAGAATAATATGTTTTTAAGTGATAGAAATATTGTGTTAGAAACTCAATTTGTTAAGTTTGAGAAATTAAAAATTCAGTATAAAATTGCTTAAGGAGAGTTTACAGAGTCTTTGATGAAAGAAGAAATTCCAAAAAAGCAACTTGAACGAGAACAAGAAGTCATTAAGGCTTGGAAATCCTCTAGGGATGTTAGTGCTCAAATTGTTAAAGTTCGAGGGATTGAATCATTTTGTGAAAATGCTTGGAAAAAAGAGAAAAAGAAATTGAGCCTAGATTTAGTAGATGGTCTGTCAACGAATGTTGAATTGTTAAGTGTCATTTAGAAGCCTTCAACGGATAACCACAGTCTATCTATCCATCAAAGGAGTAGCTTATATTAATAAGTATGTAGCACATTCTATACACAATAATAGCTGAGGGATTTGGGAGTTGTCGTGATTTCTAAGTCATGTTGACTACTAGAAAGATATACAAAATAGGTGGGTTAAGTGTAGATATAAAATGCCTTGTAATTTTGTATAAGTGAAAGAGTATCAACTGCTTAGGAAATATCTTCAACTGCTAAACTACAAGCTTCAACGGATGACTCAATATGCATTCAATGGATAAGCTAGTCAAGAGGTCTTCCACTAATATAAAATAAAGCTTCAACGGATGCTATCAAGAAAGCTTCAACGGATGACACTAGTATAGTGTCGACGGATGATAACAATAAAGTTTCAACGGATAACATCAATAAAGCTTCAACGGATGATCAACAAGATAGCAGTTGATAGTGACTTGACAGAGGCTGATAGAATCACATGAGTTGATAGTGCATAAAAGGAATGTGATAACCTTCTTACAAGTTTTAGAAAAAAAATAAAGCATAACCATTTCCATGCAAAACAAGGACGTTCAAAGATGCTATATCTTACTTGGATCGTATTGGACAGAGAAATGAAAAACATGTGCGTGTACTTAGCCGTTAGGAATATTATTCTTGTCTTATTGCACATGTAAACTTGGTTCAATATAAATCAAGTGTAGTAAGTAATTTTAAAATAGTGAGAACTCAAGAGTTGAGGAAGCTGTATCTTTAAAAAACACTATCAAGTTCAAAGTTGTAAGAAAATACTTATAAGCAGCTGTGCGCAATTTGCATCACAGAGATTTTTTTCAAATATACATCTCTGGTGAAAAGACAAATCCATCATAAAGTTTTTAAACATTGTGTTTATTTACTTTGTGTGAGTAGAATACTTCAAAAACTTTATCTGCATTCTTGCTTATTAAAAAACACAGTTGCATATTTTATAAAGAGTTTTTCATAAAACAAAAAAAACCAGAATTACATTCATCCCCTTCTTCTCTATTTTTGTGTTGTTGGGAAATAACAAAAACAAAACCCTACAATCGAAATACCTTAATTCAAAACTTTGAAACACAAAGCCCTAATTGAACACTCGAAATTAGATAGAGAGATAGAGGGATATATATATATATATATAGAGAGAGAGAGAGATTTAATGAAGAACCAAACTTTTAATCTCGAGAACTAAAGCCTCCATTAAAATCAATTGTGCCATAATTTGATGAAAAAATATTTGACCTTAGCTATTCAAAGTGCAAAACTCTAATTACGTAATAGAGATTAAAAGCAGGGGCGAGATAGTGAAGGTAGTGGTGAGACAAATGAGAGAGGGGGGATGAGATTGAGATGAGTGAAGGTTTCTTTTGGGAGAGTGAAATGAACCATCTTTTGTAAAAATTGTTGAAAAATTAAGCGGCTCGGTGAAATTTTTTAAAAACAATTGGGTGGTTTCTTTAGCCCGTTTCTACAAAAATTGCAAGTGCCCAAATTTTTGAATATGTTATTATTATTATAAATTCATATATTTTCCACTTTAATATATATTATTTTTATTGTAATTTTCTAAATTTATATATTCATTTTTTTTATTTTTAAAGTTTCATATCAAAGCTTATATTAAAAATTAGGGGGAAATTTGTACTATATCTATTTTTCGTTTATAATTATTTAAATTAAATTAAATAAATTATTTTGTATTTTAATACTTTCAAAATTCTTATTATCATGTTTTTAATCTTATTATGTATAAAATTCATATATCATCATGTATATCAAATTTGTACATCACCTCAAAATCTTGGCAAAATATTATTTAATCATAAAAATTATTATATTTATCTTTTTAAAACTCTAGGGTAACACTTATTCATAAATGTTGCAAACTTGAACACTTTTTAGCTAATGTAACATCACATTTTTGCCTAAGCTAACACTAAAAATACAATTTTGCACATGAGTAGCATGCATATGGTAACACATTGGGGTAACATTTATTTGGAGGGTGTTGCGATAGATCATATTTGTTCTAGTGAATGTATAAAATGGTACAACCCATAATTATGACTCAAAATGTCACTCAACAACGTAACTTCGTGTAGCGTTTAGGTATTAGCCCTGAGCAATACTTCGTCTAGTGTTGATGTACTTACTTTTGTTTTGTTCAATACGCTACATTATGTAGTGTCTTGGTTATTATTATATTTATAAAGTTCTTATTATGTGTGTCATTTATGGGTCAAAAGCATCACTTAATGTTATATTTTCAACAATAATTTTGAACTTTGAGGGTGTACTTTAATTCAGCAATTCCTATTTACTGTACCTCAATAGCATCATGTATCTCCTTTGCAGTTTTACATTCAATAATCTATAGGGATGAGATAGGGTTACTTCGGGGTCGGGGAATGCTATCCTCGTCCCCGTTCCCCAAACCCTAATCCATTCCCCGAACCCGCCTCGATCCCCGAATGGGGACTATTTTACTCCTCGATCCCCGCCCCTAATGGGGAACGGGGATCCCCGCGGGTAATCGGGGATTCTAATTTTTTTTAATCATATAACATAATATATTTTTTAATTTATTTTCCTAAATCATGACATAAAATATGTTTTTAATTTAATATAATATTTTAAATAAAAACTCGAATCGAAATGTATTTATAATAAAAAAAGTATTAAAATTATTTTTTTAAATCATAATCTACTACAAAAATTCATATAATAAAAAAATTAAAACTTAAAAATGTATACAAATTATTTATATTCATAATTTTTTAATTAATACTCATGTAAATTATTTATTTAAATATAATATAATAATCTGGGTTCGGGGTCGGGGAACAGGGCGAGGATACCCTAATCCCAGACCTCTCCTCCGATCCCTAACTTTTTTTAATAATTTTCCCCTTCCCTACGCCGAACCTGAAAAATTTCCTGAATTCCCAACCCGTTCGGGGGAGGGATCAGATCAGGTAGACCCATCCCTAATAATCTCATTGGACTGTCAATACTATTTTGCAAAATTGTTCTTACTTGTGTATCTTTGAGAAGAACAATTTTATCCTGAGGAGTCCATTTTTTCTTTCTCTTATCCAATAGGGTTCACTAATTATCTGGACATGATTAATGATAGGCCAGTTTACCTTTAAGGTTAGTCAAATCGGCAGTTTGGGTTTGCTTTTTGATTTTTGGATTTCATTATGTTCGGGTTTGGTTTTCATAAAAATAATTCGGTACAATATTTATTTTTTTCAAATCCGAACCGTACTGACCCGTTGCCATCCCTACAGTACTTCGAATTGCTTGCACCGTGAGGAGGGACTCAGATTCAATAGTCACATTCTGATATGACATGGTAGACAGCCACTTAAGACCTTCGCAGATTTTTGTGACTTCAGCTTCCAAATTCGTACTATATCCGGAAAAAGAAGCAACCTTCCCGGTTACAAAATTGCCTATATGATCTCGTAGAATTAAACCAATAGATAAAGATTTCGAGTTACTCTTGATGTAGGCATCAATAATAAGCTTGAGATAACAAAAACCTGGTTGAGACCATCTCGTGAGGGGGTAACCACAGTCATAGCCAAGGAAGATTATATTGTCCTCCTGGTATTAATAGCTAGCTTCTAGTCTAAGAACATCTTAGCACTCAGGTCCATAACAGTAATATGAGAGATTGATTTATTCTCCTTCATATTTTAATTCAGAAAAACTAAATTCCACACAACACTCTTGCAATTTGAACAATCTCATCACTCGTAGCTTCACAAATTTTATGCAGAATCCATTCAGGCGTATACTCTACCAGCTGCATATCATAACTAACTCTGATATATAGCCAACACAGGCGAGCAAAGAGGTATTGTTAGGAATATTTTATGTACTTGATGATAAGCTAAACAAAACATCTAAGTAGATTTAACTAAGTGAATTTTGTAGCACCCGACGGATGATCAATTATAGTCCCGACGAATGATTCATTATAGTCCCGACGGATGACTAATTGATATCCACCGGATGAGTAGCTTATGTAATAATAAGTAATGTAGCACATTTCTGCAAACAACTTTGTGTAGACTCTGTAGTAGCATATGAGTCATGTTGACTACTAGTAGATAAGAAGAATAGGTTGATTAATTGTAAATATAAGATGTCTTGTAATTCTGCATAAGTGGAATGGAGTCAAGTGTCACATAGCTACCCGACGGATGATCAACAAAGCTACCTAACGGATAACAAGCATGTACCCGACGAATGATCAACAAAGCTACCCGACCGATAACAAGCATGTACCCGACGGATGATCAATTCAAATATTTGTTGACAGTGACAACACAGTCACATGCATCGAGTGTTTGCAAAAGGAATGTGGCAGCCTGTTTAGCAGGAAAATGAGAACAAAAAAGTATTACCATTTCCATGCAAGTTATGAAGATTTTCAAAGATGCTGGAATAGAGTAGTGAAGCAGCATGGAGTTAGACTTGATAGGTTTTGTTTTATTATCCTGTCTTATTACCATGTAAACTTGGTGATATATAAACCAAGTATAGCTAGTAGAACAAATAACTAAGGAAACACATTTTAAAAGAGAAATAAAAAAGGCTGTAACTGTTAAATATTTCTCTGTAGTTTGTTTGTTCACTTGTAAAAGCATCTGTGAGCTATTCAAGCTTCACAGGGTTCTCTCGATATATATATATATATATATATATATATATATATATATATATATATATGGGTTAAGTTCTATGAAGACCACTTTTTTTTGAAGACCTTGGAGACCACTTGTGTTCTGCAAGTTAAATATTGCATAAAAACATTGCAAAACATATTATTTTGCGAATCATGCTCTACAAATATCCTTGTTTTATTCAAAATCTTGAATATCATGTATGTACTGTATGTAAAACATTACAAAAATATTTTATTTTGCAAAACATGTTAAGTTTGCAGAACATTTGTTCAGTTTGCAGAACATACACATTCTACTTATTAAACTTAAATGATCTTTAATAATTTTAATGAATTAGTGATACTCGTAAAACATAATTCACAAAATAATATATTTTATAGTATTTTGAATGCAGAACATATGTGGTCTCCAAGGTCTCCGATGAAAAAGCGGTCTCCATAGAACTTTCCTCATATATATATATATGGTGGATACATTCAAATCCACCAGAAAGTTTTAAACACTTGTGTTTTTATTACTTGTGTTTTGATTTATATAATTCTTTCATTCCGCACTTTGCAAATCAAACACTTATATATTATTGAGTTAGAACAGTATTAAAAATCTCAAAAAGAAGCCAGAATTACATTCAACCCCCCTTCTGTAATTCTTGTTGTATTGTTAGGGAATAACAATTGGTATCAGAGCAAGCTCTTGAAGTATAAAGAGTTTAAAGATCACAACAAACAACAAGATGAACAAGAAGGATGTTGGAGTTAAGATTCCATTTATGGACAAAGACAATTATCACCACTGAAAGGTGAAGATGCACCTATATCTTCTTTCTCAAGATGAGGCCTATGTGGATTGCATAGAGAGAGGTCCTCATGTACCAATGAGAGCTGCAACAGGGAATGAACCATCTGTTCCCAAGCCTAGGCATGAATGGTCAGATCCTGATATTGAGCAAGTCAGGAAAGACAAGAAGGCCATGAATATATTGTTCAATGGAGTTGATGGTGATATATTTGATAACATCATTAACTGCAAAACAGCCAAGAAGGTTTGGGATCCAATTCAGATTATCTGTGTTGGTACTGAGCAAGTAAGGGAGAATAAGATGTAGCTGCTAATTCAGCAATATGAGCACTTTCATTGTGAAGATAGTGAGTCTCTCATTGACATTTTTAGTAGATTTCAAAAACTACTAAATGCTCTGAAGTTGCATGGAAGAGTCTATCAGACAAAAGACTCCAATCTCAAGTTCCTTAGATCTCTTCCAAAGGAATGGAAACCAATGACTGTCTCATTGAGAAACTATCAAGATTACAAGGAGTTTACTTTGGAGAGACTGTATGGCATCCTGAAAACTTATGAGCTTGAAATAGAGCAAGATGAGAGGATGGAGAAAGGAGGGTCCATAGCACTGGTTGATGAGTTAGAGAAAGAGAAAGAGATGAAGGTAGAAGCTGTTGAGTCTACTTCAAAGGCCTGTGAAAACAAGAGAAAAGGGCTGGTAGCTGAAAATGAAGACAATTTGAGCCAAGATGACATGGATGATATTTATGAGCATTTAGCTTTTCTTTCCAGAAGATTTGCCAAGCTCAAGTTTAAAAAGAACTTTGGAGCAGCCAAGCCAAATAGAAACATGGTGGATAAATCTAAATTCAAATGTTTCAAATGTGGCTTGGCAGGGCACTTTGCTAGTGAGTGTAGAAAGTCAGATTCCAACAAAAAGAAGTTTGAGCCTGTTGATTATAAATAGAAGTATTTTGAGTTGCTCAAGCAAAAGGAAAGGGCTTTCATTACACAAGAAAATGACTGGGCAGCTGATGGTATGGATAAAGATGAAGATGTGAGCTATGTCAATCTAGCCCTGATGGCCAAGTCTGATGAAACAAAAACAAGTTCTTCAAGTAATCAGGTAATCACCACTAACCTAGCACATTTATCTAAAGCTGAGTGTAATGATGCCATAAATGACATGTCCACAGAATTAGTTTCTAATTTCATTTACTCTGGCGAGAGATTCCTGAACTAGCATAAGTGGATCAGCATTGAACATTCTCTTCCTTCACTGGAAGGGGTAGATCCTTTATTGATCATACACTATCTTCGTGTACAAATTCCTATACCCAGTAGAGCCCTTATAATTGTCCCTAGAGACTAAGAACTAAACCAAAGCATAGTTCAGTGTACACAGGATGACTATGATGACCTCAAGTCTAAGGATACTTATACAACTATCACTATGTGAACAACTGCTGACATGTGAGTGAACTCCATCAGTTGTTCAGGGGATGGCATGACCCTCTTTGGACGGTTCCTCCTTTACTTTAAGGATAGTACCTCACCAAAGGAAATACTAAAATCAAAGAAAACAATTTGTTTTTAAGTGAAAGGAATAATGTGCTAAAGTCTCATTTTATTGAATTTAAGAAATTAAGAATAGAATGTAAGATTGATAAGGATGAATTAACTGAGTCCTTGAAGAAATAAGAGATTTTGAAGAAGCAGCTTGAACGAGAACAAGAGGTAATTAAGGCATGGAAATCATCCAGAGATGTTCATGCTCAAATAACTAAAGTTCAAGGTATTGAGTCCTTTTGTGATGCAGCCTAGAAAAAGAGTAAGGAGAAGCTGGAATCCAATTTGGTTGAAGGATTGCTAACAGATGTGGACTCGACGGATGATGAGAGTCATCCGTCGGATAATCAAAAGGATTATCCATCGAGTGATATAAATCCTCATCCGTCGGATGTAAGCAAACCTGTGAGCAAAGCCAAACTTGCCAAGCTGAATGAGAAATATGGATCAGTTTCCAAAAACTTTATTCTGGGAGAATTAAGTCAAGTAAAGAAGGATAAGAAAGTGAATGCTGGTCATCTGTCCATCAAGCAATTGAATGACAGATTAGAAAAGATTGAGGTTAAAACAGAGGCTAAAAAGAAAAACAATAGAAATGGGAAAGTAGGGATTAACAAACATAACAACTATTCACCTGATAAATATGCTCCAAGAAAAATCTGTATTAAGTGTGGTAGTGTTAATCATTTGTCTGTTAATTGCAAACTTGCCATGCCAACTCCCATATCTATACCCTCTTCTTTTCCCAACATGACTGTTATGCCTTCTATGTCTATGAATGTTATGTCTGCTCAGAATATGAATGCACAATTTGCTAATATGCCATTTGCACCTAATCCTTATTATGTTGCATTTAGTATGCCATAAATGCCATTTAGCACGCCTTACTGGAATAACATGTTTGTAAACATCATGCCTTATCCTGTTAATCAAAATATGCATGATAATTTTGTTTTAATGACTGGTTTCAAAGGTCCAACTCAAATGACTAAGGATGAATCAGAAATACCCAAGTCAAATGAGGTCAAACCTAAGAAACCAAAGAAGAAAGCTAACAAGGGAGGACCCAAGGAAACTTGGGTACCAAAATCAACTTGATTTGATATTGATGTGTCCAAGGAAACATAAAGAATCTTTGGTACCTGGATAGTGGTTGTTCAAGGCACATGATTGGAGATTCTACCCTGCTCACAGAATTCAAGGAGAGAGCTGGCCCAAGTATTACTTTTGGAGATGACAGCAAGGGTTATACTGCGGGATATGGCTTAATTTCAAAAGATAATGTCATCATTAAGGAGGTTGCCCTAGTGGATGGTCTCAAGCATAATTTGTTGAGTATCAGCCAGCTTTGTGATAAGGGCAATTGTGTAACCTTCAACTCAGAAGCCTGTATTGTGACAAACAAAAGAAGTAACAAAGTGGTTCTCACTGGAGTGAGAAAAGGAAATGTGTATATAGTTGACTTCAACTCATCAAATACAGAATCCGTTACTTGTCTTCTCAGTAAAGAAAGTCCAGATGAAAGTTGGCTGTGGCACAAGAAGCTATCCCATCTAAACTTCAAGACCATGAATGAGCTTGTCAAGAAAGAACTGGTTAGAGGCATTCCTCAAGTGGAGTTTTCTAAGGATGGACTGTGTGATGCCTGCCAAAAGGGAAAGTAGATTAAAGCATCATTCAGATAGAAGCTTGATTCAACAATTGAAGAACCTTTGCAATTGCTATACATGGATTTGTTTGGACCAGTCAATGTGTTGTCCATCTCAAGGAAAAGATTTTGCCTAGTAATTGTAGATGATTTCTCCAAGTTCTCTTGGACATATTTTCTAAAGTCTAAAGATGAGGCTAATGAAATCATCATCAATCACATAAGGCAAGTCAACAATCCACCTGATTTCAAAGTAAGAAGAATCAGGAGTGCGATGGAACTGAGTTCAAGAATTCTGTGATAAGATCATTTTGTGAAGAGAATGGAATAATGCATGAGTTTTCTGCAGCAACAACCCCATAATAAAATGGAGTGGTAGAAAGGAAAAACAGATATCTTATTGAAGATGCAAGGACAATGCTTGAAGAATCAAAGTTACCAACATATTTCTGGGCTGAAGCTGTGAACACTGCCTGCTACACTCAGAATATTTCTTTGGTGAATCAAGAAAAGTGCATGACACCCTACCAATTGTTCAAGAACAAGAAACCAACTCTAAATTTTCTTCATGTCTTTGGCTGCAAATGTTATATCTTGAGAAATCAAACTGATCAACATGGGAAGTTTGATGCTAAAGCAGATGAAGGAATTTTTGTTGGATATGTTGTGGGAAAAGCTTATAGAGTCTACAATCTGAGAACCAACATTTTTATGGAATCAATACATGTTGTGGTTGATGATAAAAAGATTAAAGGACTGCAGGATGAAGATTTTCATGAAATCCTCAAGTTTGATAATGTGGAGATGGTTAGTGATGACAGTGATAATGAAAGTGATCAAGAAATAGTGAATAAGAATAATGCAGAAAAATCTACTACAAATGAAGCACAAAATTCAACATCTGTCGAGTTGCAAAATGCTTCATCCATCAGGAGACAATCTGCTTTATCCGTCGGGAGACAATCAGCCTCATCAGTCGGAACTCAAAGTGCACCATCTGTCGGGTCATCAAAAGAAGCTGAAAGTCAGAATAGATCACTTACAGAAAATTCTCCTTTCTCAAATCAAAGATTCACAAACTTAGGGGGAGTTTCTAATAATCAAAACTCAGTCACACATGAAGACAACAATGAGGCCTCTTCATCTAGATCTAATCTACCTCAACAAAGGAAATGGATAAAAGATCACCCCTTTAAAATCATCATTGGTGATGTATCTTCTAGAGTTCAAACAAGGAGAGGAACTCAAGAAGAATGTCTATATAGCAGCTTCCTATCTAAGGAAGAACCAAAAAAGATAGAAGAAGCTTTGTTGGATCCTGATTGGATTTTAGCTATGCAGGAGGAGCTAAACCAATTTGAAAGGAATAAAGTATGGAAGCTGGTACCCAAGTCTAAAGGAAAGAATCTAATTGACAACAAATGGGTATTCAGAAACAAGATGGATGAAAATGGCATAGTAGTAAGGAACAAAGCTAGATTGGTTGTTAAGGGCTATTGTCAACAAGAAGGAATAGATTTTGATGAAACTTTTGCTCCTGTTGCAAGACTTGAAGCCATCAGAATTTTCTTAGCCTATGCAGCCCATCCCAATTTCAAGGTCTATCAAATGGATGTCAAAAGTGCTTTTCTGAATGGAGATTTGGAGAAGGAAGTCTATGTTAGTCAGCCTCCTGGTTTTGAAGATCCAAATTTCCCAAATCATGTCTACTATCTTTTGAAAGCACTTTATGGACTGAAGCAAGCACCTAGAGCCTGGTATGACACTTTATCAAAGTTTCTTTTAGAAAATCACTTCACAAGAGGTACTGTTGATAAAACTTTATTCTTTAGAAATATTAATGGCTCTAGTATACTTGTTCAAATTTATGTAGATGATATTATATTTGGCTCTACAGATGAAAAACTTTGCAAAAAGTTTTCTAAATTGATGCAAAGTAAGTATGAAATGAGCATGATGGGAGAACTAACTTACTTTCTTGGTTTGCAAGTTAAGCAAGTTAGTGATGGAATATTAATTAGTCAAACTAAATACATTCACGATATTTTAAAGAAGTTTGAACTAATGGATTGCACATCTGCAAAAACTCCCATGGCAACTGCAACTAAGCTTGAATTAAACACTACTGAAAAGTCTGTTGATATTTCAAGTTATAGGGGCATGGTTGGCTCACTTCTGTACTTAACAGCTAGTAGGCCAGATATAATGTTTGCTACTTATCTTTGTGCTAGATTTCAGGCTGATCCTAGAGAATCTCACTTAGTAGCTATTAAGAGAATTTTCAGATATCTCAAGGGAACACCAAAACTTGGCATTTGGTACCTTAGAGATTCTGGTTTTGATCTAACTGGTTATTCATATGCAGATTATACAGTTGTAAGATAGACAGAAAAGTACAACAGGAACTTGTCAATTTCTAGGGAACAAGCTTGTGTTCTGGTTCAGTAAAAAGTAAAATTCAGTTTCTACTTCTACAGCTAAAGCTGAATATATTGTTGCTGGTAGTTGCTGTGCACATATTTTATGGATGAAAAACCAATTGTTGGACTATGGTCTACAAGTGGATAGGATTCCTATTTTCTGTGATAACACAAGTGCAATTGCCATCACTGAAAATCCAGTACAACATTCAAGAACAAAGTACATAGACATAAATTACCATTTCATAAGGGAACATGTGATGAATGGTACTGTGGAACTGCATTTTGTTCCAAGTGAAAAGCAGCTTGCAGATATATTTACCAAGCCACTTGATAAATCCACCTTTTCAAGGTTGGTAAGTGAGTTATGTATGCTCAATTATTCTTGATTCATTTCAGTTATCTTGCAAGTTGTAATGTAGCCAGGAATTTAATTGATTTTTCTGTTTTGGATGAAATTTTGGCTAAGTCAAAATTTACATCCTGACGGATGATCATTATCCATCGAGTTTGATAATCCGTCGCAATACTATTTGTCAATAAAAAAATCAATTATTTTTCTGGAATATTTTACGACTCGACGGATAACTAATTTATCCTCATCCGTCGAATTGTCTCAATCTTAGCCGTTAATTCTTTGAACATTATCCATCGAGTATACTTACAGTTTGTAAGCATGACACGAAAAATAAGTGACAGAATTTTTATAGTTTATTCATTTATAAACGGCTATTTTGGGCAATTTTTATTGGTCCTTTATTTCACTTTATCATTTTTGTCAGTTTATCTCTGAGATAGTATAAAAGCTAAATTATTTTTCATTCTTTTCTTTTATCATTCTCAATATTCAATTGCTCTAACTTTTTTCTTCTCAAAAGCAAACTCTCTCTCTGGAAACTTTCAAATCTTTAGCAATGGCACCTGTAGTGAAAATCATGTCTCAATCCGGTTACATCTATGAGAAAAACAACTTCTCAGCTTTAGTAAACAAGGAGATTCAACAGTCTGGTGACTATCACAAAATGATGGATTTTATGAAAAACTGCAAACTCAACTATGCCATGCTGGAATCACCCACCATTTACTATGTAGTTGTAGAGGAGATGTGGACAACTGCAGTGTACAACTCAATAGATAAGACCATCACTTTCACTCTAAAATGTAAGCAGTTTTGCATAAATAGTGATATTGTCAAATCATGCTTTAAAATCCCTAATAATAATGTTACTACTCCAAACACAGACACTGATATTTTTAACATGCTTAACTCCATGGGCTATGTACTCACTACCTCTAAGTTAATTGAAATTCGAAGGTTGGGTCTTAGGAAAGAATGGAGTTATCTGTGTGATGTGGTAACTAAAGTGTTTTCTGGTAAGATTAACAATTTTGATTCTATCAATATATCTATGCTTAACATGCTTTACATGCTAGTTACTGATAAGTATTTCAATCTCAGTGACTTGGTTTTGTTTGAGTTAGGCTTTAAGTTAGGAGAACTTAATAAGAGAGGTAAAAGTGTCTATTATGATAGATTCTTTATGATGCTTGCTAACCATCTTATTTAGAATATTGTGATTGAGAACCCAACCAACAAGCTAGATTGTTGGGTTCGAGAAAGAAGGATTATTGCAGATTTAAATAGAGCAAATCATCATAAGAAGGTGCCCTTATACTATTTTCCAGTAATGGAGGGACCTCAGGTAAGTGAGGTAATTTCTACTATCTCTACACTTTCAACCTCACACATTTCTTTGCCTTCTAGTGTAGTTATGGCATCTGTATCAATGATCAAACAGATACCTACCCAAGTTGCCAAAACTAAAATTCTAAAATCCAAAGCTAAGAAAGCCCCCTCCGATTTTTTTCAAAAGAAATCAGTTGTAAAATCTACTAAACCTAAAGAGGGGAATGTGAAGGAGGGTAAGAAAGGTGAGGGACAGGGTGAAAATCAAAGAAGCCCTAAGAATAAGGTTGGAGGGGTGAGTGTTTCCCAGCCTAGCCACACTGCAGTTTCTCAACAAACTACAATGCTTAAAAGGGATTTAAGCTCATTACTAGTTGCATCCTCCCAAAAGGATGTGACTATTGAACAAAGCTCTTAGCCAAGAGCACATGCCAAGAGGGTAAGAGACACAAGCTCACCCCAAACTTATACCAGAAAGAAGAAATCAAAAACCCTTGGGGATGCACAGGGCACATACTTAGTGCAAACTGGTGCTAAAGACCCAGTCACTGCACCTTCTCAATGTCAGGTTGATGTGGCTCCAATAAATGTGGAGTCACAACCAAAATCTCTCATAATTGAAGCACCTGATACACCAAATTCTCCCACACACTTACTGGATGTTGACATGATCAATACATCACTTCCAAATTCTCCATCTTTAACTCTCTTGGAGAAGCCAAAAATTCAAGTAAGTGAACATCATCTTTTAGATGATTTGTTGGCTCATTTACCATTCCTTTCTGAGACCGTTGAGACATCTGCGCCAAAATTTTCATCAATCTGCACAGAGTCTACAATAGTCTCCACTCCAAACTCTTTCATTTCTACTATCCCGATGGATATTCATCATCCGTCGAGTAGTGATTACATCCCGACGGATAAGCCTAACAGCAGTCATCCGTCGGATAGCCATACTACCAACCCGATGGATATTCATCATCCGTCGGATGTCTCTGCACAACTTCAAATTTCTTCAATTCTTACAAGTGCAGAAGACTTAGTAGTAGTGCAATTACTCTTAGGACTGAGGGAAGGGAGTGATTTGAGTTAGAGTCTGGGTTGCTCCCAGGAAAAAGGAGAGAAAAAGAGTGAACAAATGTAGTCCATTTCTTCAGGACCGGCAAAAGTGAGTGAGATAAGTCCCACCTTAGATGGTGAAGGTGAGGGTGTGAGGGTAAGGGGAGCCCTTGATGCAAAAAGAGAGAGAAATTGAGAGAAATACATGTACAAGAGGAATAAGGGTGGATATCATTGCTAGTGAGTCAATGAATGCCAATTATACAGACATTGAGAGACTATCTCAGCATAATCAAGCTGTTATAAGTTCCATCTTTTTGGATGCTGAGGCATTTATTCATCCTGTTCCAGCATATCAAATTTTGGCTGGACAGGGCAATGATCATGCAGAAAGAATACTGAACTTGGTGCACACCACCCAGTGAATGCAAAAAGCTAAGGATGCCATCAAAGCTATGCCACCTAGAGCTGATGATGATGTTGACTATGGGACTGGAGAATCTGCTGATTTCTTTGGTGATGCAAGTGAAGAGGGGTCACTGGACATAGGGGAGAAGTAGGCCCTAGTTCCAGATCTGGTAAGCCAGCTTGGGCATTTTCAAAGCAATGTGATAAACACTATTTCAAGACCACCCTCATTCAACTTATAAGTCAGACATACTCTGCTCTTTCATCCACAACAAATGCCAGCACCAAGAAGCTCCTACAAGCACACCTGGCCTCTTTGCAGTTACAACAAATCCAACATTTTCAACACAATCAGGATGTCACTTCTATCAAGACTGAGATTGATCAAATGAAAAAGGACATTTCTGAAAGGTTGGATTCTAAACTTCTAGAAGCTATAATGCTTGATATTAAGAGACAACTCAGGAAGAATTCTGATTTTTCCACAAAGATAGATTCCTCGGATACCAGAATGACTGCAATGGAAGCTACTTTAACAGCTATACATCTACATCAAGCTCAACAAACTCAACTGCTACAACAACTAGTGGCCGCACAATCTTCATCGTCCACTCTACTTGATGATAAAAAAAGGGAGAGAAAAGCTCAAGTAAGGGGGATGGGGAGAAAGGCTCAAGTAAGGGGGAGCTACAGCTAAACATACAAGTCAGCAAAGTGATTGTACCAACAATTGCTTTCACAAAGCATCCAGTGTTGGATAACACCGATCTAATGAAAATAGCAGCTGAAAAGCTTGAGTCAAAGTCAAATCCTAAGATGCATGATGTTACAGCTATAGAGAAGGAACTAGAAGAAAAGTGGAGAAAGATAGATGCAAATTTACAACAAAAGTATGGGCCAATTCAGAAACAAGATAAAGTCTTCAGTCATCTCTCTCAAGTCATGAAAATATCTGTGAATGACATAAGTATGAACTATCTGGAAAAGGGTCAAACTTCCTACATAAAATCTCCAAAAGCAAATGTCATCATGAAGCCTAAAAGAAACTACTCCAAGTTCTCAAACAAAAATCCTATGGCAACTGTGTATAAGACACCTAGGCCAGATGAGAAGAAGCTGTTGGCTAGGTCAATTGATTTTACAAGGATCCAACAGATTCAGCACTTAAAAAGAGAATTACAAAGATCTACAGAAATGGTAAAGAGATATGTATGGTGGCTGGACACCCTCAGTTTGTAGAAGCCAAAAGGGAAGAGAAAGAGAGAATAAGGTAATAAAGAAGCAAGCTGCCTTAGATGCTAAGAAGCTCAAACAAAAGAAGGAGCAAGCTGCTATCTTAGCCAAACTTCAGGCTGTGAAGACTTCAACTGAGATATCTGTACAACCATATGTGATTACCTTATCCCCTTGATATAGGGGAGAAGTAGGCCCTAGTTCCAGATCTGGTATGCCAGCTTAGGCATTTTCAAAGCAATGTGATAAACACTATTTCAAGACCACCCTCATTCAACTTATAAGTCAGACATACTCTGCTCTTTCATCCACAACAAATGCCAGCACCAAGAAGCTCCTACAAGCACACCTGGCCTCTTTGCAGTTACAACAAATCCAAGGTTTTCAACACAATCAGGATGTCACTTCTATCAAGACTGAGATTGATCAAATGAAAAAAGACATTTCTGAAAGGTTGGATTCTAAACTTCTAGAAGCTACAATGCTTGATATTAAGAAACAACTCAGGAAGAATTCTGATTTTGCCACAAAGATAGATTCCTCGGATACCAGAATGACTGCAATGGAAACTACTTTAACAGCTATACATCTACATCAAGCTCAACAAACTCAACTGCTACAATAACTAGTGGCTGCACAATCTTCATCGTCCACTCTACTTGATGATAACAAAAAGGGAGAGAAAAGCTCAAGTAAGGGGGAGGGGGAAAAGGCTCAAGTAAGGGGGAGCTACAGCTAAACATACAAGTCAGCAAAGTGATTGTGCCAACAATTGCTTTCACAAAGCATCCAGTGTTGGATAGCACTGATCTAATCAAAAAAGCAGCTGAAAAGCTTGAGTCAAAGTCAAATCCTAAGATGCATGATGTTATAGCTATAGAGAAGGAACTAGAAGAAAAGTGGAGAAAGATAGATGCAAATTTACAACAAAAGTTTGGGCCAATTCAGAAACAAGATAAAGTCTTCAGTCATCTCTCTCAAGTCATGAAAATATCCGTGAATGACATAAGTATGAACTATCTGGAAAAGGGTCAAACTTCCTACATAAAATCTCCAAAAGCAAATACCATCATGAAGCCTAAAAGAAACTACTCCAAGTTCTCAAACAAAAATCCTATGGCAACTGTGTATAAGACACCTAGGCCAGATGAGAATAAGCTGTTGGCTAGGTCAATTGATTTTACAAGGATCCAACAGATTCAGCACTTAAAAAGAGAATTACAAAGATCTACAGAAATGGTAAAGAGATATGTGTGGTGGCTGGACACCCTCAGTTTGTAGAAGCCAAAAGGGAAGAGAAAGAGAGAATAAGGTAATAAAGAAGCAAGCTGCCTTAGATGCTAAGAAGCTCAAACAAAAGAAGGAGCAAGCTGCTATCTTAGCCAAACTTCAGGCTGTGAAGACTTCAACTGAGATATCTGTACAACCATATGTGATTGCTGAACATCAATATCAGAAAATGCAACAGGAACCACAACAAAAAAGAAAATTCAGATCCAACCTCCATTCCAAGAGAAAATTGGACTTTAATGATGAGGAAAAGGAAGAACAAATTCCCAAAAAGCTTACAACTACAACTCAGACATCAAAACCATCAGTGGTATTTGAAGAATTCAAGGTGGTTGATCCAACAAGGAACATTCATGGTGAGCCCATAATTCCTAAGGATGAGCCAGTAGACTGGGATAGTCTACCAATTCCTGAACTAAATTTTCCTATCTTCAAAAAGCTAAAAAAGACAAAGACAAGAGCAAACAAGAAAGTGAAGCCTGTGATTCTCAAATCCAAAACCCCAATCAAAGCTAAATCTACAGTCAACAAGGGATACATATTGTACATCTGTGACATCATGGAGTTTTCTGACATAAACCTTTACTTAGATGAATTGGATGAAGTTAGAGGAATTGATGCTCACAGACATCTTCCTGAAATATTGGTGTTTAAATACAAGGGAGGAAAAGAGATCATATAGCCACTTCACAGGATCCTTCTAGAAAGCCAGTCTGTTTTGATAAAGGTCTACTCTTCATTCAAAAAGAACTTTGGGTACAATGTGACAGCAAGAATATTAGTTCTAAAGAAGATTGAGGAGCTGAGGAGTAATAGAGCCAAATATGCACTACCAAAAACTCTGTCAATTCCCTTCACAGGAAAAAGAGTGCACTTGAGGCCCTATTGGTTGATGGAATTCAGGGATGGAAAAAGAGTTAGAAGATTCTTCAGATTGGAGGACCAATTGAGTATCTCTATCAATGAGACTCTTTTATAAATAGAGGGAATGCTAAATCTCTCAGAAGCTGATGAACTTGAATTCCACAGACAACTACAAAACCAGATAGAATAAAATAACAGAAGGCTTGGAAAGAAATCCAGACAATCAAGGAAATAAATTTATCTGCTCAGACTAGAGGAGCACCTTGATAATTATTGTGAGCAATTTCTTTGTGTACTTTGCATTGTTTAATTTTCAGTAAATTGTAGCACTTATCAGTTTTATCTACTATTTTTCAATCCGTATATTTAGGATGTTTTGTTATCATCAAGTTTCTCTTAATTTATGGCTACAATTCCAGTAGACATAAATTGGGGGAGATTGTTAGGAATATGTTGTGTACTTGATGATAAGCTAAACAAAACATCTAAGTAGATTTAACTAAGTTGTTAGGTCACACAACATTATAGAAGGGGGTTGAATACAATGTTTATACAATCAAATCGATTTGAACACAAGTATGTAACAAAGATCAAGTATATTTAATAAACTCTATTACAATATGAACTGTTATTCTCTCTCAGTGATGAACAAATATCACTAAGAGCTGCTAGGTTACAATGTATAATCTTCTCGATAATGATAACACATATAGTGTAAACCCTAAGCCGTGTTAATATAGTACACAGTTACAAGATATATTCTAATTGATATGGAATATAATTCTGTCTCCTAAAATATATCAATTAGATATTTTCTACAAGTCTTCTTGTCCTCTAACTCTTTCCATGCATATCTTCTATTATTTTAGTCTCGATCTTCTCCTGTAAATCAGCTTCATTCCTTAACTAAAAGTCTTCCCGCACTTAAGTTCTGATATTAAGCTCTGACTTCAGTAAGTCCTGATTTCAGTAATTCCTGATATGTCCTGTTGTTAAGTTCTGAAAACTAAACACAAATCATATTAGACATGACATCTCAAATATATCTAAAAAACTCCCCTAACTTATAAATTATGCAAAATATACAAGTTAACAGATTTGATGATGTCAAAAACATTTTAAGTACAAATGCAATGAGAGTTTAAATAGATAATTAACTACAACTTACAGTCCTTATAGCTTTTACCAATCTCACTGAGTCAATCTGAATCCAAAGTGATTCTCGACAAATTTTGATATCGGCTTTTCTTCTTTATTCCTCAGGACTTGAGCTATTGTAGTCTTGATGTAGCGCCCCAAAATCCGGGGTCAGGAATCTCGGAGGCCACACCATCTAAACTACTACAACCACATACCTCACACTACAATATACAAATACTCATACTTTACGACCCCACACTTATCACACACACACACACACACTTACAGGTTATTGTCTTGGAAACGAACCATTCATAGCTAGAGTAATTCAACCATAAAGTGATAATGATTACAACCCAAAGGTAGTTAAGTCTTACCGGGGAGTAACCTTTAAGTAAGGCTAGTCCGTCGGTCAAATATACGTTTCTTGTTTATTACCTTACATAAGTCATACTTATAAATAAGCCGAACTAAAAACAACGGAAAACCAATCCAGCTTATTCGGACTACCTATGGTACAACACCAAACAATCTACGGAACAGCTGGCCATTTCCTACCCGTTTCATGGCTGTGGTTCTCAAGGTAGGAATCTTGATTCACTGTTGTGTTGTGTCAATTTAAGAAAACAAGTGTGAGCAATAATGCCCAGCATAATAATGTACAGTATTAAGATGACTGTATGATAAACTTACGTAAAATATCATATATGAGAATTATATTTTATTCAAAAATAGTTTTCCTTGGTGATACACGCCTTCTTATGAAAACAATTCTTTAGTGGATTTTATTATCCAGCGAATACCTTAATAGTAAACCCAGCACCTAGGCTTGGGTTACGGTATTGCATCACAATTCCAATTGGAAGAATAGGACATTCGTTGGAGCCACCGCATATGATGATCAGTCGTACTGCGATAAAGTAACCTTTTCTACTAGTAGAAGGATGACACCTTCGTATCCCAGTTATCACCCTTGCCGCATACGGGCTGTGTCTCCTCATTTCGGGTATACACACACTTCGCAGGTCCTTAGGTACATGTTGTACCGTCTCCTACGATACCAGTTGTCTATCCAATACACGAAGTACTTGGATCTTACCCCTCCCTTGTCCTTTAGGAGATCCTATCATATCTCGAGAACTCAAACCACATCGAAGTTCCCCCAAGCATTTTGCTTGTTGATAGGCATAGCTTTACTTCATATATATATATATATATATATATATATATATATATATATATATATATATATATACTGCCGAAAGTTTTCGGAGGAAGTACTAGGGATGTGAGTTGACCGTTGTCAATAGATAATTAAATAAGGGGGGGAGTTTCTCTTTGAAACTATATTCAAAATATTCAAAATAAGTCGATATAATATTTTTTGACGATCTGAAATTATTCGAATGATTTTCCGAAAATCAGAAAGTATTTTAAATCAGGATCTATGATTTTTGAATCATAAATAAACCCTTCAATGAATAATAAATAATTAAATGATAATCGATAAATAATTAAACCTCGAATGATTTTACTTTCTAAAAGAATATTTAAAATAATATTCCTCAACTAGTTTATGTCAACGTAATTAATAATCTTTAATGTTTAATCGGGTTTGAAATAAATAATCGTTGGAGTATACTTCTCCCATAATAAAGGAATAGGTATATAATATTTATTACTCGAACAATAAAATATGGTTGAGGGAATATGATCGTTGGGAAATCATTTAATAAAAGTTCGAGGTATTTTAATATTTCGTAAGTGGACGTTGAGTCCCTTTAAAACGTACTATTATGGACTTGTAATCGTCCTATAATATCACCGGAATGATTCCCGGGTTTTTATCTTGAAATCCCGACCGACTCTCGGTCTTACTTTACGCTTATAGCGGAATTAAACATTTCACGATATATACTTATCGTACAACATCGCTATATCATGCAAAAATTCAATGACTACGTATCATGACAAACATCATACTTATGCAATGATAATAAAAAAATCCTTTCACAACACAAAAGTAAATGGAGTTGGGTTCGTAAACTTTCCTGGGTATCTCGAGATGGAGGATGCTCTAGGTTCCGCTCGGAAATCTATAATCATAAACACAATTCGTTTTGTTATGTCCCGTTCTAATTTACGGTGACTCGCACTGATGCGTTACTTTTTATGCACCCTCTCAACTTATACTACCATTATTATTCCTTTAAGTCCTTATTCACATCATGGTTGCTTCATTTTTCTAAGTATCTTAGGTTCATTTTCATTTTCGCCGTCGGTTCCGCTTATGGATTCTACGGTTTCTAATCGCACAATCTCGGCTCTGATATTTTTATAAAATTGAAATATCATTATTTTTTATTGAAATTTTTATGGAAGTTAGGAAACTCAAATTACTACGCTCTGTAAAAATTTCATGATTTATGAATATTCTTAAGTCGATACTTTATATTTTCAAAGTTCGTAATTGGTAGCAGTTTTTGTCGTGTAAATCACTTTTAGTAAAACGACCATAACTTTTGATCCGTAAATCGGAATCAAGCGATTAAAGCGCCTAAACGATCCTTATAAATTTTCTATCATAATCAAGGGTTAGTTTCAAGAAACTAAAGTTTACATATTTGGGACTTTCTGCAGAAACTTAAAGTTACATTTTGTTCATTTTAACGAGATTACGTTTACGATCGAAGTTTCGTTTATGCCCTAAATCTTTATACTGCCATCAACAATCATCATATCATCATCAACACAATAACTCCTCTCAAGAACCTCATGTTCTTGAGGCAACAACAATCAACCTTAAATCTACTTAGCTAAATCATCAAGATTTCAACAATATCAATTCTAAAACTAGGTTTGCAACTACATACTAAATGGATCTTGAAATTGTATCTTAAATAAAGTTGGGCCAAATATTTTTACCTTTATTGAAAGCTTGAGATGTGTTATTGAGGATGTTGGAGTCTTGGAAGTGCTTGGTATGATTTTTGGAACCTAAAACCACCATTGAAATCAAGAAACCAAAGAAGAGTTACTATTCATACTATTCACTAGTAACTTTCTTAATTTTATTTCACCCATAAAACCTTGATAAAAAGAGATCAACAAATTATCTTACCTTAGTTTGGTTGTTAGGAAGCTTGAGAATTAATGGGAGGATTTAACCTTGGCTAGAACTTGAGATTTGATTTTGAATTTCTCCCTTTCATGAAGAAGGCCGAATGGAAGAATGAAGGGGGGAGTTTTATGTTTGCTTCCTTTGGTTGCTTCTAGGAAATGAGATTGGTGATATCTTTATATTGATTGATATTCTCCTAGTATATAATCCTAGGTTTATTCCTTGTTGCCAAATCCATGGGCATATCTTAAGTAGCTTCCTAGTTTACAAGCTAAGCTACATTAGCCTTGCTCAGCACACTATTTGATTAGCCTTGCTTGATCATCCTATATCTAGCTCACTATTTGATAAAGTAAACATGATTACTTTCTTACCATGGTTAGTTAGTGCGTTACATTTATTTAATCATTTACGCGTTCGCTCGGTCGCTCAAATGTTTTCGTAATACTTACTCGTAAATGGTTCGCGACGTAATTCCTTTCGTATTTATTCCTTATGTTTTGAATTATCATAATTGGATATAAATCCGTAGGGTTTTAATCTTGTAATTATATTGGGATTCCCATAATCCTTGATGAGTCGTAAATATGGTCGTTTTTCAAAGTTCGTTTTCTTTGAAAACTAATAGCGTTTACATACACTCATTTGGTACGTATAATCATAATATCAATTCCGAAACTCATTTTCCCATGCACTACATAGTGTGGGCTCAAAAAAATTTCCCGTCCGTCAGGGTTACGATTCATTAAATGTTTTACAATGTCTCAAAAATTCGAGTTATTACACTTGACTTGCTTCATCTCTTCATCTTGACTTCCAATCTGGTAGATTGCAGTCCTTAGAGCAGAAATATGGTTTCTTTCAAAACCATCACCCAGTCTTATTACCCTTGGATGAGAAGAATCTTCATTGTAGCACAGACATTTCTCTTTCAAAATCACATCAAGTTTAGCAGAATCCTTCTTCATTGGAATTTCACTTCCATCATCTTCAACTATGTTTGGAATGAATTCTGTAACCCTTGAACCATAAATTCTTGCTTTATCTCTTATGGTCTTCAATATGAAATTTGACCATCCCATGGTAATATCAGACTTTATCTCTAAAATATTTGAAAGAATTGAAGTTCTTTCAAAGATTTGTTCAACACATCTGATTCTGACATTTGATATGTCCTTCCATCTTCAAGAAATAGAATCAGATTTTCTTTGACATTATGCTTTTCATGAGCATCCGATACCACTTGAACAGAGATAACCTTATCAAGGTGTTTCTGTGTAACATCTTCAAGAGGTCTGCCAGTCAATAGAGATGGATCTCTAATAGCAACTTCAACTCCTGTCTTGATCTTAGCTTCATCAGAACCTAGCCCTGTTCTGTCTCTTAGTTCTCTAACATTTGACCCAATAGTCATGAAGTCAGACAGCAATTGGATTTTCTTTGGATCTGATGGTTTGACATTTTTCCATAGAAGTTTCTTTTTGTCAGCTACTTTCATCTTGTCTAAATCAACTTGAGCTATGTCAGAGGTTGATGTCTTTATGACTTTATCAGAACTTGCTGTTTCTTCTATAGCTTGTTATTCATCACTCTGAACAACTTGAGCCTTGTCAGAGGTTGTCTTGGATTCTTCAGTTATCTTCCTTTTTTTCAGAGTTTGAACATCTTTATCTTCAACAAGAGTATCATCATAAAATTGAACCAATTTGCACACAGGTTTCATCAGGATTTGAGGAATTTTCATCTCTTGTAGCTTTGTTGGTTCATCAACTTTTCCTTTCCCTTTATCTTTGGGATCAATCTCAATCTATGATCTTGTTTTGGGCTTTGATGCCTCAGTATTTGAGTTCTTCTTGATCACAATGCCTTTTTTCTTATGCCTTGGAGGTTTCTTTGCAACAGAAGCTTTTGGCTTTAGATTTGTCTTTTCAGATTTAAATCTAGCTTCTTCCTCGAGATTTTCTAAATCCATTCCAGGATTATGCTTCAGAAATAATATTCTAGCAATCTCTTCATCAAGTGTCTGAATCTTGGGATCCTTTTAGTAGACAGTAGTCTGCTTTCCCTTGAGCTTCAGAGTTTGCAAAAACTTATGAGAGTCTTTACTTCCTCCTTGAATCAGAACATCAGAACTTGATATCAGATTATGAGTATCAGTACTTGCTATCAGATTTTGAGTTTGAGCAGCTTCAGAACTTGTCTTCTTTTGAGTAGAAGATTTGCTTGCCTCAGATATTATTTTCCTAGAAGAAACCTTGCTGCTTTTCCCTTGAACTTGATCTTTTTCATGACCTCTACTCTTATCAGAGTTTCCCTGGTCATCACCTTTGTCATCCTTCTTCTTCAGTATTAGAGTAGGTGATCATTTAGACTTAACTACCTTCTCCCCCTTTTTGTCATCATCAGATAGTAGTAGAGAGCGAAGAAGTTCTACTGAAGATTGAATTTCATCCAATTGAGCTTTTTGAGAGGCTTGATTTTGCAGGATCTCAGTAATTTGGGCATGTTGCTTCTCCTGAACTTTCTCAATTGCTTCAACTTTCTCATGTATAGGTCTAATAATCCTTGACTTGTCTAACTCGAGAGTCATATCTAGCTTTTTAGCTGACTTAAGAAGTTTATCAACCTTAGCATGAGTTTGAGAGTGTAAACCTTGAAGATTTTTAGTAGATAGAGCTGTGACTTTGAGTTGTGTCTTGAAATCAGAATTTGTTAGCAACTCATCAGCTTTAGCATTATGCTCTGACACAACTTTTGAGCTTGGAATGAACTCAGTTTCATTCCACTTCTTGGTCCACTCCACTCCTCTGTGAGTGTCTTCCCAAGGAATAGGAGCATCCTGTTCAACAACCTTTTGGATTAATGCCTCCTTTCCAAGAATGGGAGCATTTACTGGAGATGACTCTCCAGAACTTGCAGAAAATCCATCATCTTTTGACAACACAAGAGTGTGTGTAACAGAAGGAGAGTCTGTACCGGCTTCATCTAAATTCTGAGCATCAGAATTTATCTCCAGAATAGAAGTTGTTGGTATCTCAGCCTGTAAGATAGGAGAATTATCAGTAGATGGCTGAGCTGCTATTGGAGCTTCCAGATAAAGAACAGTAGGAATATTCAGATTATGAATATTTATATCAGAACTTGTGCCTTGTTCTTCAGTATTATATGTAGCTTTGATTGGAGAGACTTGAGGTGTGAGAACTGTGTCTGGAACAATGTCATGAGCTTGAGTTGGGGATGATAAAGCTTCAATTAAAATTGGCTTTGAGATCAGAGATTCTTGATCCCCTTCCTCAGCTTCTTTAGTATCCTCTGATGGAGGCTTAACCATGTGCCTTCCTGCCCTCATTTTCTTTAATCTCCTTGATATAGAAGGAGTTGGCTTTATAGCATCAGAACTTACAGTTCTCTTTCTCTTCAAAGTATTAGAACCCTCAGCTTCAGCATTTATCTGATGGGTTGACCCTTCAGCTTCTACTTCTTTCTGAAAAATCACATTTTCAGCTTCAACAGTCACAGGTTCTGATCACGAACCTGTGCTTCTTCATCATCCTCAGATTCATCCCTTAGAATCATCCTTCTTCTCCTTGGTGGAGATCTAGGAACAGACTTTGCTTTTTTAGGCCTGGAAGATGAAGGTTATGATGGCTGGTACTGATGGTTGTTGTTGTTGGGATTGAGCTGGTTGGAACTATGTTCTGATGGTAGGTTGAGTTGGTTGAGGTTGAGAGGTGGTTGGTTGTGTAGTGGTTTGAGGTGCTGATGGAGGTTGGGATGGTTGGACATCAGGATATATGGTAGAATAGGTGATTGGGTCAGAGTTTACTAAAATCTGTTTCACTGATTGTGGAATTTGGAGGGGTCTCAAAATAGTTTTCTTATTATCAGTAGATAATAAGTCAGTAAAAGCTCTTTTAGCAAGTTTAAATGGTTCAATTAACTCACTTGCTAGTTGGGGTGCATCAGAGCAACAGAAACTGTAAATAAACTCACAGAATCTAACAATATAGACTGTATTTCTATCTTCTGTCATCATATCACCTATGAATCCTAAAACAGCATTTGCATAATCAAAATGTGTTTGATTCAAGAGAGCATACCTGATTTGCTGACTCGGTATGGGTATAGCATCAAAATTGGAGCATACCTGATGCAGTCAAAGAAGAAACTCCATTCCCTCCTGATGTGAGGTCTCTTCAATTGACCCAACTTTGCCAAAGACTTCTCATAACCCAGGTTGGCCATCATCTGTTGAAGAGCAGGCTCCTCAACTATTGAAATGTAAACACAGTTTTCTGGCAAATGTAAAGCGTGTCTAACTGTAGCCAAAGTCACCACATGATCATCCTCCCCTGTTATGAAAATAATACTAGGTGACCCATTTGCACCACCATCATCATACATACCACTCCTCCAGAACTCCAGCACTTGAGTTCCTGAGATTGATTGAGGTTGGGTCAATGCATACCCAATCTCACTGTTAGCAAGGAAGTCCTGAACAAAGTGAAGATCTGATGGGGCTTCATCATTGCTAAGAATAGCTAAGTAGTGGTTAAGAACAAACTTAGCTCCATTGAAAATGATGTCTTTTGGTTCCATTTATGTGAAAAATCAAGTGAGAATAGTGTGTATACAAAGTGTTTGATAAAATTCCCGTGAGAAAATAGAGCTTCAGAGAATATTAGTGAGTGAGAGAAAATAAGAAAGATGAGAAAATGAGAAAAGTAGGTAAAAGATTATAAAATCTTTTAACTTTCTTATTTATACACCCACGTGATAACAAAAAGCATGGCAGATAATTTACACCTGGCTACATGTGAACATTCAGTAAATAGTTAAAGCAGGAGTTAGTGGGCACGAGAAATAAGCAGTAATTATTGTGCACATGCAGTTTTTCAAGACAAACACGTTTCCCACTAACCAAATGATTATGACTGTTTTTATCTCACCTAATTATATTCTGATAAAATATAATTGTTACAGTATTTACCATAAATAAGTCAAGGAAATAACTAATGCTACGTAAGCATCAGAGTTTCCATCAGGATTTAATATCAGAACTTGACTATTATCAGATTTTAACGGTCATCCGAACATGGCTTCTATACTCAAAAAGTGAATGTCTGTTTCTGTGATTCTTCATATAAAAACTGACTTGTTTCTTCAGAGTTTAATCATCAGAACTTCCATCAGAACTTGTCCTCAGAATTTATGCAAATGATACTTAACTGTTTGTCAAAAACAACTTAATCACCACAGTAATTTTCATCATTCATATGGAGTGAGAGTGTGTGCATTAGCAAAATATCAGATAAAGATTAAAGTCTGATAAACTTTAGTACATCTTAGAAATAAGGCATTGTTAGATATATTTGATAATGTCATGACTAATATGATTTGTGTTTAGTTTTCAGATCTTACTTAACAGGACAAATCAGTACTTAACTGGAAATCGGTACTTATGCTGAAGTCAGAACTTAAGTTGTCAGAACTTAAGTTATCAAGAGATATTTATCAGGAGATAATATCAGGACTTAAGGAGACTTTTAGATAAGGAAGGCGGCTGATTGAAAGGAAAGAAGATCAAGACTAAATAAAGAAGAGATATGCATGGAGAAGATTTCTATGGAAAATAGAAGACATGGAAAAGAAGATATCTAATTGATATATTTTAGGATACAGAATCATATTCAATATCAATTAGAGATTATCTTGTAACTGTGTAGTATATAAACACAGACATAGGGTTTACACTATATGTGTTATCATAATAGAAGTTAATTATTTATTGTAACCCTAGCAGCTCTCGTGATAAGTTGTTCATCACTGAGAGAGGACAGTTTCATATTGTAACAGAGTTTATTGTGTTGAATAAAATCTGTTTTCTGTTACTTGTGTTCTTATATTCGATTTGATTGTGATAAACACTGTATTCAACCCTCTTTTACAATGTGTGTGACCTAACAAGTGGTATCAGAGCAGATCTGTTAACACAGAAACAATTTAAGATCCAAAAACAATCATGTCTAAAGAAGAACAAACTCCAACCAAGCCCACCAAAACTGAAGAACCTCCAAAGACTAAAATCAACAGTCGATATGAGACTATTAGAGTTCCCATACTGAAACCATCTGAATATCCCATATGGAAGGTGAGGATGTCTATGTTTCTGGAAGCTACTGATCCAGAATACCTTGACAGAATCAATGAAGAACCACACAAGCCAACCAAACTCTCTGTTGTAGTTGTAGGTGAACCAGCAAAGTTTGTACCAAAGGAGAAGAGTGATTACACTACTGAAGATATCTCATCAATTGCTAAGGATGCTAAGGTACGACACTTGCTGCATAGTACCATTGATAAGTTAATGTCAAACAGGGTAATCAACTGGAAGACTGCAAAAGAGATATGGGATGCCTTGGAGACAAGATGCCAGGGAACTGATTCAATTAAGAAAAATAGGAAGACTATACTCACTCAAGAGTATGAACACTTTGACTCAAAGCCCGATGAGTCATTAACTGGTTTATATGACAGATTTGTCAAACTCTTGAATGATTTGTCACTAGTTGACAAGGAATATGATCTTGAAGATTCAAATCTTAAATTCCTGTTAGCTCTTCCTGAATGTTGGGATTTGAAGGCCACCACTATAAGAGAAAACTATGCTCTTGAAGAAACAACTCTTGATGAAATTTATGGGATGCTCAAGATTCATGAACTTGAGATGGAACAAAGAAACAAGAGGAATGGAAGAAATTCAAGGACAGTTGCTCTTAAGGATGAGGAGGAATCCCCCAAAGCAGCTGCCTCAAGGAAAGGCAAGAGAAAGGCTCTCATCACAAAGTCTGATACTGATGATGACTCAGAAACTGAAAGCTTACTTGAGATGGATCCTGATGAAGAGATGATGAAGCTGTGTGCTCTTATGGTGAAAGGAATCACAAGGATTGCATACAGGAAATTCAGAAAGGGAAAGAAGTCTTCCAGGAAAGATGCAAGTTCTGATAAGAAGAGTTTCAGAAAATCTGAAGGCAAAGGAGGAAAGTCTGACAGAGGAGAATACACAAATGTCAAATGCTACAACTGTGGTGAGAAAGGCCACATATCTCCTGATTGCAAGAAAGTGAGGAGTGACAAAGGCAAGGCTCTTGTCAGAAAGAAGAAAAGCTGGACAGACACTTCAGATTCTGAAAGTGAGGTAAACTATGCCTTGATGGCAAATGCTGATAGCAGTTCTGATGCTGCTGAGTTAAAGGTACCTCAAACTACTTATGCCTTTCATACTGATGATATTAATGAGTTGAGAAGATATCTTAAAACCATGTTCATTAGTTATAGAGATCAAACTTTAACATGTGAAAGATTAACTTCTGAAAATCTTGCTTATAAAAAGAGGAATAATTATTTAGAAAAAGAGTTAGTCATGTTCCATTAAACTCAGAAAGATAGAGATGATGCTTTCTATGTTAGGGATGAAGTACTTAAAATGAATGAATCTCTAAAAACTGAGTTAGAAAAGGAAAGAGAGATTATCAGGACTTGGACTAACTCTGGTAAAGCAACTCAGGATATTCTTAGTAGTGGAAACTGGAAATAGGGCTTAGGTTGTGGAGATGATAAGAATGATAAGGGAACTGTAGAGATTGAGCCTATAGTTGTTAAACAAAAGCCAAAGGTAAATCCTATTAAGTTTGTAGCTGTAAAGTCTGATATTGATAAATCAGAAGTTAAAGAGAAATTAACTTATGACAAACCAAAACAGGGTAAGCCAACTGAAGTAAACATAGGCTTAATGACAAAGAAGCAGCTTAAGCATAAGCTGAAAGATGTTAAGAATGTAAACAAGGTAAAGCCACCTAGGAAAAATAGGAATAAAAAGGAAGGTGTGAATAAAAGTAATGATTATAAGTCTGTTCCTAATGCTCCTAGAAAGAAATGTTATAACTGTGGAAATTCTAACCATCTGGCTTCTTTTTGTAGGAAAAATAAGTACATAAACTCCTTACCTTTAAAGTCAGGAGTTAAGAGTCAATCTATTAGATATAGGCCACAAAATCCTTGTTTTCATTGTGGTAGTTTATGGCATTCCATTTATACTTGTAAGGAATATCATAGTTTGTACTATGATTATTATCAAATAAAACCTTCTTTAAAGAAAGTTAGCATTATTCCTTCTAGTGTAAGTTTTGATGCAAAGTCTGATACTGTAAATGCTGATAAGAAAACTGTTAACATAAATTCTGATGCTAAATCCGCTGCAAATGTTAACAAACTTAATAAGGCCAAAGGATCCAAGCAAGTCTGGGTTCTTAAAACTAATCATTAGTGGTCTTTGTGATTACAGGGCAACAGGAAAAACATCCTAGTTCTGGACAATGGATGTTCAGGACATATGACTGGAAATAAAGCCCTGTTATCAGACTTTGTGGAGAAAGCTGGCCCAAGTGTTTCTTATGGAGATGGCAACATGGGAAAAACTTTGGGATATGGCAATATCAATCTGGGGAATGTCATCATTAAAAAAGTAGCTCTAGTCTCAGGACTTAAACACAATTTGCTGAGTGTTAGTCAAATTTGTGACAGAGGTTATCATATGGATTTCTTTGAAGAACACTGTGAAGTTGTAAGCAAATCTACAGGCAAAGTTGTTCTGAAAGGATACAGGCATGGTAACATTTATGAAGCCAAGCTTTCAACAAGTACTGATGGTTCTGCAATCTGTCTATTAAGTAGAGCATCAATTGAAGAAAGCTGAAATTGGCATAAGAAACTCTCTCATTTAAATTACAACAATAAAAATGAACTAGTCAAGAAAGATCTTGTGAGAGGTTTGCCAAAATCAGTATTTGCTCCTGATGGCCTTTGTGATTCCTGTCAAAAGGAAAAACAAAGAAAATCTTCATTCAAGAGCAAGACTGAATCTTCAATTCTTAAACCTTATCACCTACTACATGTTGATATATTTGGTCCAGTGAATGTCATGTCTATTGCAAAGAAGAAATATGCTATGGTCATAGTGGATGAGTTCACCAGATACACATGGGTGTATTTCTTGCACACAAAAAGTGAAACTGCATCTATTTTGATTGATCATGTCAAGCAACTGGATAAATTGGTCAAAGATTCTGTGAAGATCATAAGAAGTGATAATGACACTGAGTTCAAGAATTTGATCATGAAAGAGTTCTGCAAAGACCATGAAATAAAGCAGGAATTTTCTGCTCCTGGAACTCCACAACAAAATGGAGTTGTTGAAAGAAAGAATAGAACTCTTATTGAAGCTGCACGAACTATGCTTGATGAAGCAAAGTTGCCAACCTACTTTTGGGCTGAAGCCGTGCAGACTGCTTATTTTACTCAGAATGCAACACTCATTAACAAGCATGGAAAAACACCATATGAGATGGTGAAGAAAAAGAAGCCAAATCTGAAGTATTTTCATGTATTTGGATGCAAGTGTTTTGTTCTTAAGACTCATCCTGAACATCTATCCAAATTTGATCTAAAAGCCGATGAAGGAATTTTTGTTGGATATCCACTTTCCATAAAAGCCTTCAGAGTCTACAATTTAAGAAAAAGGGTTGTCATGGAATATATCAATGTCTCTTTTGATGATAAGAAGATTACAGGACTTGATGATTTCAATGATCATGATCAGCTGAGATTTGAGAATGAAGTTTTAAATCCTGACAGTCTAAATCCTGACAGTCTAAATCCTGATACTGCAAACTCTGATGGATTAAACTCTGATGTTATTGAAACTGTGGTGACTACGCCAAAGGAAGATGCAACTGTGCAGGGGGAGCATACTTAAGATACAACCACATCTCAAGAAGCATCAGAACCTATAACAGGCTCTTCAAGTTCTGATTCATCAAGTTCTGATGGGCCAAGTTCTGATATTTCTGGAAACTCAAGTGCTGATAATTCTGGAAACTCAAATTCTGAAGGATCCAACTCAGAGAGCATAATTTCAGGGGGAGCATCATAAAATGTTGATGAAGAGAGCATGGATCATGGGGGAGCATCCAGTTCTAGAGAAAATCTTCCATCTGCAAGGAAGTGGACTAAAGCACATACACCTGACTTAATTATTGGAAATCCTGATGCAGGTGTCAGAACTAGAACAGCTACATCAAATGAATGTCTTTATCATTCTTTTCTTTCTCAGACTGAACCAAAGAAAGTGAAAGAAGCTCTTCAAGATGCTGATTGGGTGCAAGCAATGCAGGAAGAGTTAAATGAATTTGAAAGAAATAAAGTCTGGACTCTAGTGTCAAGACCAAAGAACATATCTGTTGTTGGTACAAAGTGGGTGTTCAGAAACAAAACTGATAGTGATGGCATAATTACAAGGAATAAAGCAAGGCTGGTTGCAACAGGATATTCTCAACATGAGGGAATTGATTATGCTGAAACATTTGCACCAGTTGCTAGATTGGAAGCCATAAGGATATTTTTGGCTTATGCTGCTCACAAAAAGTTTACAGTCTTTCAAATGGATGTGAAAAGTGTTTTTCTCAATAGAGAATTGGAAGAGGAAGTATATGTTGAACAACCTCCAGGTTTTGTAGATTCAAAATTTCCTAATCATGTCTACAGACTTGACAAAGCACTTTATGGCCTTAAGCAAGCTCCAAGAGCATGGTATGAGACACTAGCTCAGTTTCTTCTGGAAAGTGGATTTAACATAGGAACTATTGTAAAACATTGTTTTATCTCAACCATGGAAAAGACTTACTTTTGGTGCAGATTTATGTTGATGATATAATTTTTGGTTCTACAAATGATAGACTTTGTAAAAGGTTTGCCAAGCTCATGCAGTCAAGATATCAAATGAGTATGATGGGGGAACTTAGCTATTTTCTGGGCCTTCAAGTCAAGCAGAATGAAGAAGGAACTTTTATTTGTCAATCCAAGTATACCAGAAATTTGTTGAAGAAATTTGGAATGCAAGATTGTTCAAGTGAATCCACTCCAATGACCACTGCAACTAAATTGGATAAGGATACTGGTACATCAGTAGATATTACTGATTACAGAGGTATGATTGGCTCACTACTCTATCTTACTGCAAGTAGACCTGATATCATGTATGCTACCTGTCTTTGTGCAAGATTTCAAGCAGATCCAAGAAAACCTCACTTAACAGCTGTGAAAAGAATTTTCAAGTACCTTAAGGGTACAGCTGATCTGGGATTGTGGTATCCTAGAGAATCAGACTTTAAGCTAATAGGTTACTCAGATGCAGATTTTGTAGGATGCAAAATTGACATGAAAAGCACAAGTGAAAGCTGCCAATTTCTTGGAGGCAAATTAGTTTCTTGGTTTAGCAAGAAACAGAAGTCAATTTCCACATCAACTGTAGAAGCAGAGTACATTGTTGCAGGAAGCTGTTGTGCATAGATTCTTTGGATGAAGAATCAGTTACTAGATTATGGGTTAACATATTCTAAAATCCCTATTTACTGCGATAATCAAAGTGTTATTGTTATGACAGATAATCCAGTTCAACACTCAATGACAAAGCACATCAGCACTAGGTACCACTTCATAAGGGAACATGTGGATGAAGGTACAGTAGAATTGCATTTTGTTCCAACAGATCAACAACTAGCAGATATCTTCACAAAACCACTGTGTGAAGCTACTTCTACAAGATTGGTAAATGAACTTGGAATGGTTTCAGGTTCTTTTTCTAAATCTGCTTAGTTTATGTTCTGATACATCAGACTTTATAATCAGTATTTACAGATATTATTATCATTGTGTATTCTGTGCTTAATTAGAAATTTTCTAAGTGCTGATTGTTGTCTAATGTGAATTTCTAAACTCTGATAGTGATATGAATGTTTCTATGACTTGAATCCAATGAGGATAACTGTGCTAGATGCTAACCTAGTAGTCTTTAATATACTAAAGATCCCATGTTTGAAGTAGTTGTTTATGTGGAAATCTTTTAACACAAGCAAATTCTGATATTGAGCTTAGTTAAGTTTACTTTGTGTATCTTATTACTAAGTCAAAAACTAGAATAGTGCTTCTTATCTGTTAAGTTCTGATGTTAGTAAATCTAGTGGATGTACTATGTAATAACCCCAAAATTTTGAACTTTTTGTAACCCTTATGAATAGTGTTTTTGCTGATTATGCTGAATAAGAATACTTTTCATGCCACACTATGTAGGGGTTCTTCTATTGTTATTCTGAGATCTTATTAGTACTCTATATGGTATATACGTGTATGTAAAGATTGTCAGAATCCAAATTCGAACACTTTGATTTTCCCCGAAAATCCACCAGATACCGAAAGAATTGAGTATAAGGTAACATGATAAAAATGATTTAAATTCAAGGATTATAAGAGAGGATCATAAAAGGAATATAATGTATTGAGAAAGGTTAAGAAACCCAAGTAATAAGATCCCGGGTATGATCCCTCAAACGATAAACGAGAACGAAAATTAAGCGAACCGTATAACAGATCAGCGGTCATTAGCCAAGTAATTAGGAGCTAATCAAAGAGGTTAGTGATGATGATGTCACCACACCAACAAGAAGAGGACAAGTGTGGGAAAATGACATAGGAGGATGACATAAGCATGACCAAAGGGAAGGAAGTGTTGGTTGATTATAAACCAAACAAAATTTACTATGGTTAAAAGGTAATTAAGCAAAACAAAAGGCAAAACAACCAACAAAACAATTCAAATCACAAAAACATATTTTGACTTCACCTTTTCATGAAGAAGCTCTCGGCCTTTTCCATTTCAAGGAAGAAGAAAATTCAAAAACCAAGTTCCAAGCCTTGTTAATCAGTGAGGTAATTATCTAAGGTTCCTTGTACATAGATATAGATATCCTATGAATCTAAGCTTCCAATTCCTTCACAATCTCTTCCAATAATTCATTGAAGAAGAGAGTGAATAGTGTTTTTCAAGAACTTGAAATTTTGATCTTGTGATTTTGCTTAGATAAAGCTTTAGTAAGGATTTTCCAAGGTTGTTCAAAGCTCATTACTTACTCCTACTCACAAGAAAGGTATAATATCTTAACCTAGCATAGTTATTGAATGTTAAGAGCTTGTTATGAGTAGTATAGTTCATGAGAAGCATGGTTATTGAATATTTAGAGATTGGCTGGTTTTGTAATGTTTTTGGAATGGTAAATCTTGATTATTAGTTAATGAACTTAAGTAAGCTCTTAGTTCTTGATTGAGAAGTAGTATAAATTGGAAATCTTGAGTTGTTGGGGCTGTTGTAGTAAAGAATGGATGAAGTTTGGTTGTAGTGGTGATTGTGGGTTGAATTGTGAATTGATTGGAATGGTTTAAATTTGGTAATTGCGTAAACATAGCCGTCGTAATGCCCGATTTACCTTAGACTGCTTTTGTTCTTAACATCAGGACCCGTGAACTCACTGTTAGGTTTTCACCATTGCCATGATTAGATAGCTCATGTTACGAGCTTCGTTTTGATATGTGGTTCGCTTGAATCCGATGTACGGTTTAGGAGAAACGACCGTTTTAAGTAACGGCGTTTCGCGAATGGACCATTACCCCTCGCCTTACTTTGAAACCTTGGTTAAGGCCCCTAAAGGACTAATTGGATTACGAAACAATTATGTAAAGTGGATTAGACAGTTGGTAGAGTACTCGCGAAAGAATTGCCTTAAAATCCTTAATGGTTAATTTATTAAAAATGGTGGAGCCGAGGGTACTCGAACGACTTATGTGATTCGTTAAGCGTAGGAGTGACCATAAGCGAACGTTAGGGTTCAATTGGTTAAAGTCTAGTTTCTTAAGCGACCGGGGTTTAATTCCAACTTATGTTGTTGTTCATAGGTTATCGAACCCACTCTAAGCTTAAGTCTATCCGGGAACACTCAGGCAAGTTTTCTACCCGTTATACTGTTGTTGTGATGTATATATGTATATGCATTATCTTGTGATAAGTGCATGAATGTTATTAGCAAATCTTACGATATATTGGAGCTGCTGATATGGTATATATGCATGTCTATTTCGTAATCTTGATATTTAATTGTTGATTCAATTGCTTATAAGTTGCATAATACCTATGCTAGAGATAAGCAGTAGTTGCGTATACCCTTAGTATAGGGGACCCAAAGGTGAACATATTTTTAAACCGGGAGTCGATGTTCCCGAGTATAATATATATATATATATATATTTATATATATAGATATAGTTTTCAAAACTATTAATCGAATAAGGTTTATTCGATAACTTTATTTTATTTAATGAATATTATTTTGAATATTCATTCGAGGACTTATGACTCCGTTTAGTTTAATTAATGAATATTATTTTGAATATTTATTCGAGGACTTAAGACTCCGTTTATTTTATTTAATGAATATTATTTTGAATATTAATTTGAGGACTTATGACTCCGCTTATTTATTACATAATATTCTTTATTTTATTAAAGAATAATTTTTCAATAATCAAACTTATTTTCGATTATTCAAATAAAGATCATACTTTCGTATAAGTATATCTTTGGTTATTTATTTTTCATTTCAAGTATGAGTTTTAAAACTCCTACCTCGATTATTTTTATAAGGATCATCCTTATGGGAATATTATTTAAATAATAATATTCAGATACTTTCTAACATATCGGGACTGATTTATTTTATTAAATCAATGTTACTCTAAATATTCTTTAAAATGTTTTCGAGTCTTCAAAATGATTTTAAAGTTAGGGCGGATCCCAAAACTCATTTTTATATTTAAGATCCTCCTTTCGAAGGGGATTTAAATACTCGCTCAAAACCTGAGGGATCTGGCTCTGTGGTGTGTTTTATATTCGCAACAAGATTGCTGTTTTGATAAAAGAGTTTTTGATTACTTACCTAACACTCGGGAAGTAAAATTCTTAGAACAAGTTAATCCATTAACAGGCACCGCCTAGGAAATATTGGTGACTTTTCCTTTCCAACTAGATACGACTTCTTGGTGGAGCCGTATCAACAAGTTTCTACTTGGGGAAAGGGGGACAAGCTTTACGTTTCAGAGTCATGGATTTCATCTGAACTAGGAGTGGCGTAAGTGGTCGAGTGGCGCCGGCCCAGCCTTATTATATTGGCCCAAATGGCCTGGAAGTTTCGCTAAGACGGTCCATTCCTTAGGAGTCCAGTGTTCGGTTGACAAGTAAATCTGACAGGTTCTCCTCTACATGTAGAAAATGGTGGGGTTGCACTACTGCGACTGATCATCGTAAGTGGTCTTCCTGGCACGGCAAACTCCCGTAATGAGTTCATCATCAAGTTTGGATATTTCTGCAACACTACCCGGAGCATTCGATCGAAAGGCTACGGATGGGTGATTGTTAAGGCATTGACATGGTCAAACGGTTATAATGATGTTTCCCTCAAATGAAGTATCTCGTAACTCCATTTCTTTTAAACAACATTTCAAGGATTGAATCTATTCAAGTCTTATCTTGTAGTCTCATCTATGTGATGAACTTTCGAAACTGTTTATACCTTGAACGATGGTGGTTCAAGTAGTATTCGGAAAAGATATAAGTATATTGGAGTATCTTATAACTTCATCTTTTCAACTTATATCCAGTTAATGATTATCTTATGAATGACAAAGATTTTAAGAAAAACGTTGAGACAAGGTTAGATATATGAGATCACCTTGCAATGATATTTTTATACAGTTATAAACTGGAACTCTGTGTATATTATACATGTCAGAGGATTTCAAAGATTGTGAAAAGAATATATGTATATATATATACTGAATATTTTGCGACTTGGTCGCGTTAAGATATCAACTTGGTTTATTTCTTCTTGACCAAGACTTTCATGAGTACTATGAGAATGCTCATATATTGTTAATTATTATACATATTATTTTGGTGGGCTTGTTGCTCACCCTTGCTTTCTTCTTTCATCACACAACAACAGATAGAAAAGATGAACAGGACCAAGCTTCCAATTCGCAAGCGGTTAGGAAATGTTCCGCAGTTTTCTAGAAGCGTTGATGCCGCCGTAGCTGAGGTAGGAACTACCAATAGGCTAGGCTTTCAACTATTGATGAACCAGACTTATGTATATTATGAATTATAATAATGGAAAAGAATATGTAAATTATTCAGAAACCCTTTTGAGGTGAAATGGTTTATAATTGTGGAGTAAAATGACTTGTGTTATTTTTGGTATTCGTCTCTGAGACTATAACTTATGGTGTGTGTGTGTATATTATGGGGTCACAGTACGCAGCAGTTGGTTCATTGTTAAGGTTAAGTATTATTAAGGGAAATGGAACTCGTGAGAACCCGGATCCCTGACCCCGGATCTGGGGGTGTTACAGAAATGGTATCAGAGCCAAGCGTTATAAATCTCAGAGATGATGTGACATTAAGATAATAAGTTCACTAAGATAATAAGAACTCTTGCCAAGTTCATAGTCGGGCTACCTAACGTAGTACTGACAGTTAAAACCCTTACGGGAACCCTTGTAAATATTATGATAGTAACATAGTTCGTTCTCGTATAGGGCAGCGGGGCACCGAACCCTGAGGTTTAGGAGCATCAGCATGAGGATGTTTTATTACATATTGGAGATCAAATTATGAATCCAATAGAGTACCCTAACGAGGGACCGGATGAGATTCATATTGAGAATGTTGCGGTTGAGGATGTTATCCCAGAAGGGATTGTTGCTGAGGAGGATCTCGTGGAGGATCCTGACGAGAATGAAGAGAGGACCACTGAGGAATTGATGACCGTAGTCAGGGCGACTACCAGAGCTAGAATGGCCGCGAGGGTGGCACTAGAGGATGAAGAGTTACCAAGGGCACAAAGGATAATGAGGGCAGAAGGAGTGGGGCCTTCCACGACACCAATTATTCCAGTATCAGACCCTCTTTCAGAGGTTCCTGTTGACATCCATGAGGTTCCACCAATTCATGTTCCCTCCCCTTTACAAAGCCCAACACCTACTGAGGAAATGCCACCTTTATCTCCTGCACCATTGTCACCTGATACCGTGCTTGGTTATCCATTTGGATCTCCTGGGTCTGCACCACCTGCACCACATGGACTGGTAGATGCTACCACTCAGGCTTCACTTATCGCCAATTATCATATGACTTTGGGTGGCCTGTCTGAGGCCCATAATGTTAGAAGTGATCTGTCGGACCGACTTAATTCACCAAGAATTGTGGGCGGGGTACTTCCGGCAGGATTAGCTTATAGCATGGACATGATTGAGGCTACCACCCGAATTACAGCAAGAGGCCATCTTGAGGTTCAGGTTGATCCAGCTCTACTTGCGACTATCTTAGACCTCATCACCTCTGTGATGGAGCAGGTTAGGGATGTCGTGCGTGCCCGCATTTCTTGATCCATGGTAGTGTGCAGAGTCAGAGCGATCAGACAAGGGTTTCATGTAGCACCGCTTTTGGAGGATTAGCCTAAGTTATGAATGATTAGTTTTAATGACTAGATGATTATCTATGGTAGTACTTTTGGGATAGAAGCGATCAGATCAAATGATGTAATTCTCTTTAATGTGTTCAGTTGTTGTACCCTCGAATAAATGGTTACGTATATATTTGTTAATTTCAGTTCATATCAGTTTGTTTGTGATAAGTTCATATTGTTAATTGCACTATTAACACTTAAGAGAGTGTCATGAAGTTTATAGAACTTGAGAATTCATAATTTGCAATCATGTAAGGACTGAACGAGGGAAAGACTTAAGCAAAGTAAGTAAGACAAATATCCAGAGATTCTCAAAAATTTTCCAAACATTATGCCCCCACGAGGAATAAGATTAGGGGCAAACCTTGAATGTGATAATCAGGGAGGTCGCAATTAAGATATAAGGAACCCAGAATATAATGAAGTGGAAAATGAGGATTTTAAATTAAAAGATGACCCCAATTATGGGGAGTATGAAGAAATATTTAGACTGAGAAAACAGAAGTCGAGCAAGATAGGAAGAACTAGGATGGTACTCCTATTGGGCAATCCATGGACCTGCCTAAAACAAAACTTATACTTTTACCCCTAACCACCACCTTGAGGAAACAATGTGGTGTGAAATTCTTTCAGGACCTTTAAGTCGCTAAGCTCTCAGAGTTCCAAGGAAATAGCTGACCCAGTCGAGACAAGAGCCTGGCTAAAGGAAATAGAGGAATCATTTGAGATTCTAAATGATTGACGAATCACAAAAGACTGTTTTTGTCACTTACCCTCCTAAGAGAGAGACCACCCGCTGGTGAAAGACCAAGAAAGGCACGGAGCCAGAGGTTATAATAAAACGATTAAAGTTTAGTCAATTGTTTTCGGGAAAGTACTTCCCAAGGTTATAGAGATAGTGTAAAAGCTTTAGAGCCAGATCAAAGGCGGTCAAATATGATGAATCATGAATCTAGGTTGTGAAAGTCGTCAAGGTTTGTCTGAAGGACACGAATCCAGAATAACGGGATGTTTGAAATCAATGCTTATGTGGTGTTGGTTCATGAAATAGTTGTACTAGAAAAGAAACTGAAGTGGAAAGGAAAATAAAGACAATAAAGTTTGAGGAATGATAAGGGAGTTGGGTATGAGGAAACCTTAAATACTCGTAGCAATAGAAATAGAAAAGTATGTAATCATCAGGATAAGGGTGATTCACCATGAGTTAAAGTTGATGGTTGAAGGCATAAGAGATATATATATATATATTGTACCCCTTTAAGTTGGGAGAATTCGAGGAAACCTTGAGATAGTTCGAAGGATAAACAATGAGACACGGATAGACTGAGGAGACAAGAAAGTAAGAAATTAGGAAAATTGGATGAAGGAAGTGACATTCAAGAATGTGAAGTGTAAGACCGGGGGCATGATACCCAGAAAGGGAGACACCAGGTATGAAAGATATCCCAATATTGAGATGACTGTTGAGATAAACAACAAAAGTAAATAAGGATTTATTAAGAAGAAGTTCACGTTGAACACGACCAATATCTTCCAGGAAAGTACGTCAGGATTAACCTGCTATTATTGCTTTGATTGAAACTCTTCAGCAATTTTATCTGCTTCATGTCATGAAAGTACGTCAGGATCTGGAGTGTTCTTCATGAATTATGAATGGTGATTATGTTAACTCCTTAGAAGAATTTGATACGACAGGTATGGACTCCGTAGGGTTAGCTATTAAAGATTCCAAGGAAAACGAATGACGATAGTAGGTCAGTGGTGGACCATAGTAATGCAGCAACGATTCTTTGAATAATGAGCTGATTACAACCGTGAGAGTTGTAGTGTAATGGATGTTGAGATTAGGTACCCCTAATCAGGTTGTGGTGATGTATAAGTTATCGTTGAATAGACTGATTAAGTAGATTATCTACTTATTGAATACTTATTCCTTCTTATCAATAGAGAGTCGTATTACTATACGATGAAGGTTGCGGTGCAAGCATAGGATTCTAGTAACGATGATGTCTAGAATGAGACCCCAGATTCGATTTTCGATGATGAGGGAGTTTCAAAGGTGATTGAGTATAAGCTCGAGGAAGAGCATGGGTTCATAGAATGATGGACGGAATAGCAAAATATTTAAGCATGTGAATGCGATGCGATAATACTTGATGTTAATATATACACATATGTTTTGTTCTCCTATGACAAACCTCTATAGTTCAGTGGTATATTCCAAGCCAGATATTTATGGCAGTATATTTTTTTTTCTTCATATACAATTCTCTTCAATTCGATCTTTTCTCTCCTTTTCATTTGGTATAAGCTGAGAAGAACAACCCTTCCAGAAGGGAAGGTATTGCTGAATGACTATCTATCTGTGTGATAGAAGCCTAGTAGGGTACCACATGTTGTTTAATTGCTTGTCAAGTACTAAAGGCTGGCCACCTTCTGTACTAACTATGCAATAGAATAAGTGTTCATGATCATAGTGATCTCTCAACAAATTCCTTTACTTCTATATGATTGATCAAACTTTGGAAAATAGAAACAGCTAAAAAAGGAGTAGTAAAGTTATGGTGGTATTCGGAATGGAAACACGTTCGTGATACTAAGGTTGACGTGGTTATTAAAAGGTTATAGAATGCTTACGAGCAAAAGTGTAACCAGTATAGTATTATGTACGGAAGATTGTAACGACTACGAACTGGAAAAGAATGGGTATTGAGAAGCAAAAGCTATGTTGCTAGAAGCTATGTTGAGAGTCTGTGCAATAGACTTTAAATGAAGTTGGGATGATCACTTGCCGTTGATCGAGTTTTCTTATAACAATAGCTTTCATGCCAGCATCAGAATGCCGCCTTATGAGGCCCTGTACGGAAGAAGGTGTCGATCTCCCTTATACTGGGATGAAGTAGGAGAGCAGAAGATGCTCGGACCCGAAGTGGTCCAAAGGACCAAAGACATAGTGGATCTCATCAGAGGATGGCTGGTAGCAGCCCAAGACAGACAGAAGAAATATACAGACCTAGCCCGAAAGGACAAGGAGTATGAAGTAGGGGACTTAGTACCTCTAAAAGTATCCCCTTGGAAGGGATTAATGAGGTTCGGAAAGAAAGGGAAACTAAGCCCAATATACATTGGACCTTTTGAGATACTAAGACGGATTGGGAAGTTAGCTTACGAGCTAGCCTTACCCCCGAACCTACTGAAAGGAATATGTCCCAAGTCCAATCATGTATTAGGATTTAGGAATAACTTTTATGTAATCTGTTTTGATTTCATTGATATTAATAAAGACTTGTTTTGTTTTTATTACGGGCTTTATCTATTTAAGTGTTTAAATAAGATATACCATAGTTTAGAGTAAAGCTTTTTATGGATTATGATGAGATCATAATAGTGAGACCTAAAAAGATGATAACTCTAAACTTAAATAGTTCCTGGTCATAGGATTACTAACTGGTAATTAATAATCCGCAAAGATCGGTACATACTATGCTTGCTTAATTATGAAGGATGTCTGTTCTCATAGACATTTGTGTGGTGACACTATAGCTAGTATGTAGGTGCTTATTATAGAATAAGTTCACTGAACATGACTCGCACAGCTGAACAACTGATGGAGTTCACTCACGTGTCAACAGTTGTTCACATAGTGATAGTTGTACAAGTATCCTTAGACTTGAGGTCATCATAGTCATCTTGTGTACACTGAACTATGGTTTGGTTTAGTTCTTAGTCTCCAGGGACAATTATTAGGGCTCTTCTGGGTATAGGAATTTGTACACGAAGATAGTGTATGATCAATAAAGGATCTACCCCTTCCAGTGAAGGAAGCGAATGTTCAAGGCTGATCCACTTATGCTAGTTCAGGAATCTCTGGCCAGAGTGAATGAAATTAAAAAGGAGTTTCTAATTTGCATAGAACTAAGCATAGTAAATGGTAAGCAAGTGATTAAATTAGATAGGCTTGACACGAGATCCATGCCTTGTATTTAATCGGGACATTGTAGGGTAGAAGGAGTTTATTGTACGGTAACTATTCACTGAATAGGTTCTTGATATTCTAAGCAGTGAATTCATATTATCCGGATAGTCGCGATATGCTGAGAAGTATCCCTCACGATGTAGAATAAATGTGATTAATTAATTAATCATATTTAATAAATTAGAGAATTTATATAAATAATGATAAAATAGTTTTATTATTATTTATTTCTACTACCGGCTTAATATTGAACCTACAGGGTCACACCATAAAAAGAGAATGATTTAATGGTGGAGGAATTAATTAATAATGGCTAATAATTATTTATTTATGAAATAAATAATTAATTGGCAAATTTAATAATTGATTAAATGAGATTTAATTGATTATAAATTAATTAAGAAAAGTTCTTAATATTATTAATTAAAGGATTTAATTTTTGGAAATTAAATCAAGAGAGAGAATTATTTCTAAAGTGTTTAGAAAAAGGATTAATGATTAAAAGGTGTTTTAATTATTAATGAGAATAATAAATGGGATAATAAAAATATTTATGGGAAAATTTCAGCTGAAAATTTTGCCTATAAGAAAACCCAAAAAGTTTGGAAAACCCAATTCTCTCCACCTCCTTCATCCTCCTTAACATCGTTTTCTTGGTGGATACCGGTGGAGTGCTTCACACTTGAGGAGCAACTGCTAAGGATCTCTGATCATTGTCTCCGAATTATTTTTAAAGGTTGGATTCGATCCCTCGAATTTTTATTCACGATTTATATGCTTTTATTTGGATTTTGTATGTGTAAAAGTGTTTTGCCATGACCCCGCTGCGTTAAAAATCCAACACCTACAACAAGTTCATAATGTGTTCCATATGTCAATGCTAAGGAAGTATCATCGGGATGCCAGACACATAGTGGAGTACGAGCAGGTGGATATGCAACCAGATCTGACTTACGTGGAGAAACCAGTAAAGATTATGGATAAGAAGGAGCAGGTGCTTCGGAACAAAGTGATCAAGCTAGTCAGAGTGCTATGGCAGAATCATAATATGGAAGAATCAACTTGGGAACTAGAGAGCGCAATGCTAGAAAAGTACCCCCATTTGTTTTCTATTTGATTCCGGGACGGAATCCTTTTAAGGAGGGGAGACTGTAATAACCCCAAAATTTTGAACTTTTTGTAACCCTTATGAATAGTGTTTTTGCTGATTATGCTGAATAAGAACACTTTTCATGCCACACTATGTAGGGGTTCTTCTATTGTTATTCTGAGATCTTATTAGTACTCTATATGGTATATAAGTGTATGTAAAGATCGTCAGAATCCAAATTCGAACACTTTGATTTTCCCCGAAAATCCACCAGATACTGAAAGAATTGAGTATAAGGTAACAGGATAAAAAGGATTTAAATTCAAGGATTATAAGTGTCACGCCCCCAACTTAAACAACAAATTAAATATAACTATTACAACATTTTTTAAAAAGAAGTAAACATAACCAACTCCAAGATCTTACAGTTTAGGGTTTGGAACAGCCCAACACTACCATCTATTATAACTGATTTTAAATAGCGAGTCCTCACACAAAACTACTATCTCTTATTCTACCTGAGCTCGAACATAAGCATCAGCATCACAGGTTTTACGGGCAGTCTGTTTGAATCTAACCATAGCTGCTAGCTGTAATATCAGGGTAAAGCAAGGAGTGAGCCAAATGCTCAACAAGTGCTAACAGTACGATACAAAACATAAATCGAGATATACATTAAGGAATGACAATGGAAAGACATAACCAATGATGACGAGGGATAAAACTATGGGTGATGGCATCATTTTTTCTTGTATCAAAACAATTTCAAAATCATGTCTTAATCAAAATTATTTTATGACGCTACGGATTACAGCCGGTGATCAGCCGCGAAGTAATCCCGAACCTCGCTGGGTTCTAAAACATTAATGGGAATCCCTAGGCAACTTTTAAGCCTAATATAAGTGTGGAAAGGACTCGCGTCTCAGTCCAGATCCACCATTCAAAGAAAACATTTATCCCCCTTTGGGACTGAAAACCCACATTTTATTTATTTCAAAAACTGATGTCGAATTATAACAAAATCTCTTTTTACAGTTAACATTTTTATCAAGGGATTATAGATCAACTCGAACACGGCAAATATGGTACTAAATCTCAGGGCCATGATTCACAAAACTATACTCTATTAAAGTAACTGAATGGTTTTCATATATTAAAGATTTAGACAAGGGGATTTAGTGAGGCTATTGGATATTATAAAAGGGTAATGCCAAATTGGGCTTTAAGCAATGGTTTCTCATCAGGGTTCAAGTGCTGGATCATCAAGAATGTAAGCTTCATGAATACTAAGGGTGTTAAGGTATGCAGAAATGATCTTTAGCTCAGGATATATATATCAGAATTGTCAAGATTTAGGATAAGAAAGAGGGTATCAATCAATGAGGAATCACGTTGGTAAGTATCTGACTATCAGAGTTCAAGGTAAGGTTCTATAGGGGTTCAAGTATCAGGATGAGATATTAATACTTAGGAATCATTAGCATGTTAATCAAGAGGATCAATCAAGTATTATAACAACTCTTTATTTTATCATGGCATTCAACTATCATGAAAAGACTATTGAACTACTTGCAATACGTACTCGAGGGTTCGTGGCATCTCTATATAATTCAAAGATAAACATAAGATACGCTTGATTTAATATATCAAATGACACGGGATAGTTGTAGCAATGTATGAACTATTAGCAGTAAATACGAAGGTCAAGTTGAATCACTTGCCTTGAGAAAGGTTGGTCTGGTCTGACTGTTAGGAGCAACTGGAGCTTCACTCGACCTTTATGGCAAGTTTTCCCTTGACTCGAGATCCTACATAAATAATAATAATCCTCATTATAATATATTCTCACCAACTTAACCTATTTACAACCCGAAATTAAACACGGATGGCACTTAGGCCTATATGCACTTAATTTTATATTCACTTTTAAATTACAATTGTACACACATAGCCACATAATCACATATCATATATTAATACCAAATAACACCATATACACCATAATGCAATACTAGGCTTGGATAATCTCGACTCACAACTTAAGTCACTTGGTCGCTAAACTAGACAAAATCTTCAAATTTTGGCTTCCTAACTTGATGTGCCTTTACTAAACTATCCAAAACCTATTGACCCTCACCTGTGCCTTTTTCTTTACTAACCTTATACTATCTTACAACTATGGTGGTCAACCTAAATCTCACTCCTAAGTGTTCTAAAACTATGTGATAAGTGAAAGTGCTCACTGGTGCAAATTTCAGAATGACAACTATGGTTTCTTTAGTACATTAGACACTCTTAAACTACAAGTTTTCCTTCAAAACTTTTACACAAGACTCTCTTGACCTAAGTTCATCTCCCAAACTTGATGTGGCTCAAGGGCCTGGCTTGGGCCTTCTTGAGCCTAAGCTAAAAGTCCAAGGTTCCCCTGTATTTCTGGGTAGAAAACGCCCTGACTTGAATTAACTTGTGACACATGGTTCTAACTCATATCCTATGAACTATGGTTGTAAAAACTTCTATGACACTCCCTCTAACTAAGGCCCAACAGGGCCTAATGAGGGCCTGCCCATGACATGGTCAAATCTCCCTATTCCTAAGTTGCAACAAAACTGTCCCCTGCTGGACAGATTTTGTTATTCTACTTGTGCACCTAACCAAATGACATGAAAACCTCCAACCAACACCTAAAAACTTTTATATACTCCCAATAATAACTTCTGGTATCTTGGGCCTCAAAGTGCACATCAATGACAAAGTCAAAACTCACTCTAAACCTCGGGGTACTAAACTGATTTTCTGCAGGAATTATAACTCTCATTTCTCCAAGGTTTTGACTTGACAAACTCAACTACCAACAACCCAATACCCAAACCAAGACTTAATCATGGTGATCTACTGAACTAACTCCCTTATTCTCAAAATAACTTTGGTGGAGATCATCCTTACCTAAGGTGCAATTATGGCAAAACAAAAGAAACTATACTTCACAACTCACAAATCATCAAGTTTTTGAAACAACAAGATATACATTTTTATAGAAGATAACCATGAATTATTACCATGCATCAAGGAGCATTAATCAATATTAAAACCTTATTCCTACTGAAATTAAAGCTTACTAACAAAATCTTTCCAAATGATCAAAATCTTCCAGCATTCCAATAGAAATTTACATGCATGCATGTCTTCGAGTTTTACCAATCAAAGCCACATGTTTTCTAAATATATATTACCATGATATTGACATGCAAGCCTATAATAAGCTATATCTAGATGATCACTTAGCATGCAAAGGGTTTATCAAGACTTCACTAAGATTTTCATGTTATCATCACAAAAACACACAAAGTGGAACATGACAACCAAAACACCATCCATTCGGCTCCTATCAAGTCATGGCCGAATGGATTAGGGTGAAAACAACAATTGCATGAGTGTAACATACTCATGTCTAGCCATTCTCAAACCTTTTCTACTATAACTCATGGTGAAAGCCTTGAATTCACAAGAATCAAGGATATTCACTTGGAGTTTTAACAACACACCACCATGCAAGGTCAACACATAAGTTTTTCTACTCTAAACTCTTAAGATATACAAGGACAACATGTAGGGAGTAGGATTACTTGATAATAGGATGATTTTTTGAGTGAGAAATGAAGAAAGAAGGGGATGGGGGCTCGGTTTTTAGGAATTGCCGAGAGGGGAGGGGGAAAAGCCGAGAGGGAGGGAAAGAAGGAGATGAGAGTGAAGTGGTGGGGTGAAGTGAAGTGATGATCACTTCTTTGAGTTATTTTTATGTCTTGATTTGACTATAATGTGAGTGGGTTTGAGAAATGACAAGGGTATCCTTCTAGCTAGAACTAAGCTAACTTGCATGCAAGGTCAAGGAGGTAATTTGGCTACTAGTTCATGAGTTAGTGGGTTTGGAATTGTCCTCTTTGTCCTTGAAAAGAATGAAAGGGTGGTCTGCATGCAAGGGCTTTCTTGTAATTTGCTAAATATGACAACTAAAATTTATAAAGATTTATTTTTTATAAAATAAAATACAAGTTCAAAAATTATAAAATTTATACCATAAAATAACTTGAATTTTTAGAAATTTTATAAAACTACTTTTGAATTTTGTGAACAAATAACTTTTTAAAAAGATATTCATTCAAGGTTTAAGATATTCCTTATAAATCAAAAATGAAAGAAATAATTAAACTTTTGATTTGAAAAATCATATACCACATATCGAAAATTTAAGACGCAGATATTCTCATTCACACAAGCATACAATAGTTGAATATATTGGCATTCGACTTTATAATTACACCAAATTTTACAATTAATATTACACAAAAATGTCGGTTGTAACATCCTCTCCCCCTTAAGGGATTCTGTCCCCAGAATCTAAGAGAACAGATGAGGATACTGGGAACGCATATCAGACTCTAACTCCCAAGTCGATTCTTCGACCTTAGGGTTCCTCCAAAGCACTTTTACTAACTTTACTGACTTATTTCTAAGGCTCTTCTCTTGCCAGTCAAGTATTTTAACCGGTTGCTCCACAAATGACAGGTCTGCCTGAATTTCTACAGGTTCATATTCTATCACATGGCAAGCGTCAGGATTATACTTCTTAAGCAACGACACATGGAACACATTATGCACATGCTGATACTGAGGTGGTAAGGTCAACTCGTAGGCCACCTTCCCTACTTGACTCAAAATTTCAAAAGGACCTATGTATCTAGGTGCTAACTTCCCTTTCTTGCCAAATCTAGACAACCCTTTTCTAGGTGACACCTTCAACAAAACAGCTTCGCCAATTTAGAATTGAACATCCTTACGCGCTGGATCTGTATACTTCCTCTGTCTATCTTGAGCAGCAAGCAACCTTTCCTGAATTAACTTGACTGAATCATGCAACTGTTGTACCAATTCCGAGCCGAGAATTCTTCCTTCTCCTACTTCATCCCAACTTGTTGGTGATCTACATTTTCGCCCGTACAAAGCTTCGTATGGTGGCATGCCGATATTGGAATGATAGCTATTGTTGTAAGAGAATTCAATCAACGGCAAGTGATTATCCCAACTTCCTGCAAAATCAATTGCATAACTGCGCAACATGTCTTCGATTGTTTCAATTGTCCTTTCGCTCTGACCATCAGTCTGCGGGTGGTATGCCGTGCTCATATTCAACTTCGTGCCAAGACATTCCTGAAATTGCTTCCAGAATCTCGAGTTAAATCGAGGATCTCTGTCTGAAACTATTGATACGGGTACTCCATGCCTCAGTACGATTTCGCGCACATACAGATGAACCAATTTGTCCAATGACGACTTCTCGTTTATTGGAAGGAAATGCGCCGACTTCGTAAGACGGTCAACTATAACCCATATTGCGTCATGCCCGGATTTCGATCAACTTCCAAGGTCCAAGGGCAAAGAAAAAGTTGGTGAACTTATAAAGGTTTATGTGCCTGCTATGGATGAAGAAATATCTGATGAAGATGCTAATCTTACTCTGATTTCAAAGAAGATTTCTCAAACAACCTCTGACATGGCTCAAGTTGTTCAGAGTCAAGATATAGTAAGTTCGGATATGACAGTAAAGCAAGCAACCTCTGATATAGCTCAAGTTGGCTTGATATCAGAAGATAAGTTAAAGGAAACCTCTGACATTGCTCATGTTAAACCCTCAAAGTTACTCCTACCAGGATTCACCAAAGCTAAACAGACTCAATCTTTGAAGACTGCAACAAGTGGTTTTGAAGCAAAAGTGGTTACAGAAAAAGAAGCAAGAGATAAATCTGGATTGGGTAGTGCTGATGAAAGAAGAATACAGAACACAACCAATGATCCAACTTCTTTAAGTGAACCAGGTGTTGGAGCAACTCTTGAAAGATTGAATCAGCTTGAATCTGTATAGATGGTTTACCATACCTTCTTGAAAGAACACATCTTGTAATATTTTATGACAGATGGAAGGGTATACCATATTAGGCAGAATGCTATACCACTAAAGTATTTTGAGGAACTAGAACATGTTCTATTCCTACTTCAAGTGAAGAACAGATTAAAAGATAGCGTTGCAAATTATTTGAAGACTCAAATTCAGAGACAGAAGAAGCTTTATTCTGTAAAGTCTGACAGCACATATTGTCCCAAGTACAGAGATCACAAGGGTGATATTGTCAAGTTGAAGCCTAACTCTGCTAAGATTATAACTACCTTTCTGGGTTATAAGGCTATGGAATTCAATCTTGAGTCTGACAAGGCATATTTGATCAGACTAGATCAGGACATAAGAAAAGCTAGAATAAATGATCTCAGGGCTGTTATCTTTCAAATTGGTGAAGATACAGTTGAATTGAAGAATGCTAAAAGGAGGATGGTTAATGAACTTGAATATGCTGAGAGATGTTTGTTAAGGAATTATCTCAGAACAACTCCTGATATCAAAGAGATCAGTAATTGAAGCCAAGTCAAAGATCTACAACTGCTTAAATTCTGATGTGTATACAGACTGAAGCTGTTATCAGACCTTGAGGATGGTAAAGCTACAAGGACTGTAAGTTGTAGTTATCTAGTCAAATTTTCTTGCATTTATACTTAATGTTTTTAACATCATCAAATATATGTTAAACTTGTATATTATGCTAATTTACAAGTTGGGGGGAGATTGTTAGATATATTTAATAATGTCATGACTAATATGATTTGTGTTTAGTTTTAAGATCTTACTTAACAGGACAAATCAGTACTTAACTGGAAATCAGTACTTATGCTGAAGTTAGAACTTAAGTTGTCAGAACTTAAGTTATCAAGAGATATTTATCAGGAGATAATATCAGGACTTAAGGAGACTTTCATATAAGGAAGACGGCTGATTGAAAGGAAAGAAGATCAAGACTAAATAAATAAGAGATATGCATGGAGAAGATTTCTATGGAAAATAGAAGACTTGGAAAAGAAGATATCTAATTGATATATTTTAGGATACAGAATCATATTCAATATCAATTAGAGATTATCTTGTAACTGTGTAGTATATAAACACAAACATAGGGTTTACACTATATGTGTTATCATAATCAAAGTTATTATTTATTGTAACCCTAGCAGCTCTCGTGATAAGTTGTTCATCACTGAGAGAGGACAGTTTCATATTGTAACAGAGTTTATTGAGTTGAATAAAATCTATTTTCTGTTACTTGTGTTCTTATATTCGATTTGATTGTGATAAACACTGTATTCAACCCCCTTCTACAGTGTGTGTGACCTAACAGGCATAACTAAGAAAAGTGCTTAAAATCTGTCTTTAATAATGAAGTCTACTATAGAATAAATTTATGCAAGAATCCACCTCAACTGTTTGAGCTCATTTTATGCATCTTTTGTAATTCCTTTTTACAGTGGCTTCTCAGTGTAAGTGAGTCACGACTGCTATCAGAATTTATGCTATTATCAGAGTATTTCTCCAGTAATCAGTGAATATGAAAAGTCACCAAGAAAATTTTATTTGCTTTTCTAATGCATATAACTTAATACCAGCAATGCACTTGGGTCTTCCCTTCCACATATTTACTCTAGATCTCAATGGAGTACCTGACTTCAATTTTCTTTTCTTTTCTTCAGATAAGTGATTCTTATCAAGCATGTAGTTCATCCTTAAGATTTACTAACATCAGAATTTGACAGATAAGAAGCAAGAATCTAGTTTGTGACTTAGTAAAAAGATACACAAAGTAAATTTGACTAAGCTCATCATCAGAATTTGCTTGTGTTAAGGAATTTCCACATAAACAACTAATTCAAACATGGGATTTCCAGTATGTTAAAGACTACTAGGTCAGCATCTAGCACAGTAATCCTCATTGGATTGAATAGTCACAGAACATTCAAAACACTATTAGAGTATATAGATCCACATCAGATAACAATTAGTATTTAATATATTACAATTTAAGCACAGATTATATAGAGATAAGACAATCTGTAAACACTGATCATAAAGTCTGATGCATGAGAACAAAAACTAAGCAGATTTTGAGAAAGAACCTGAAACCATTCCAAGTTCATTTACCAGTCTTGTAAAAGTAGCTTCACATAGTGGTTTTATGAAGATATCTGCTAGTTGTTGATCTGTTGGAACAAAATGCAATTCCACTGTACCTTCCATCACATGTTCCCTTATGAAATGGTACCTAAAGCTGATGTGCTTTGTCATTGAGTGTTGTACTGGATTACCTGTCATAGCAATATCACTTTGATTGTCACAGTAAATAGGTATTTTAGAAAATTCTAACCCATAGTCCAGTAACTGATTCTTCATCCAAAGAATCTGTGCACAACAGCTTCCTGCAACAATATATCGGCTTCTAAAATTGATGTGAAAATTGATTTCTATTTCTTGCTAAACTAAGAAACCAATCTGCCTCCAAGAAATTGGCATCTTCCACTAGTGTTTTTCCTGTCTATTTTGCATCCTGCAAAATCAGCTTCTGAGTAACCTATTAGCTTAAAATCTGATTCTCTAGGATACCACAATCCTAGATCAGCTATACCCTTGAGGTACTTGAAAATTCTTTTCACAACTATTAGATGAGGTTATCTTGGATCAGCCTGAAATCTTGCATAAAGACAGGTAGCATACATTATATCAGGTCTACTTGCAGTTAAATAGAGTAAAGAACCAATCATACCTCTATAGTTAGTAATATCTACTAATGAACCAATATATTTATCTAACTTGGTTGTAGTGGCCATGGGAGTGGATGCAGTTGCACAATCTTGCATTCCAAATTTCTTGAGTAAATTTTTGGTGTACTTAGATTGACAGAGAAAAGTACCTTCTTCATTTTGCTTTACTTGAAGTCCCAGAAAATAACTAAGTTCTCCCATCATACTCATTCGATATCTTGACTGCATTAGCTTTGCAAACCTTTTACAGAGTTTGGCATTTGTAGATACAAATATGATATCATCAACATATATCTGTACCAAAAGTAAGTCCTTTCCATGGTTGAGGTAGAACAGTGTTTTATCAATTGTACCTCTGTGAAATCCACTTTCCAGAAGGAATTGAGTTAAAGTCTCATACCATGCTCTTGGAGCTTGCTTAGGGCCATAAAGTGCTTTGCCAAGTCTGTAGACATGATTTGGAAATTCTGGATCTATAAATCCCGGAAGTTGTTCAACATATACCTCTTCTTCCAATTCTCTATTGAGAAAAGCACTTTTCACATCCATTTGAAAGACTTTGAACTTTTAATGAGCAACATAAGCCAAAAAGATTCTTATGGCTTCCAATCTAACAACTGGTGCAAATGTTTCATTATAATCAATACCCTCCTGTTAAGAGTAACCTTTAGCAACCAGCCTTGCTTTGTTTCTTATAATTATGCCATCACTGTCAGTTTTGTTTCTGAACACCCATTTTATGCCAACAATTGATCTATTCTTTGGTCTTGACACTAGGGTCCAGACTTTATTTCTTTCAAATTCATTTAACTCTTCTTGCATTGCTTGCACCCAATCAGCATCTTGAAGAGCTTCTTCCACTTTCTTTGGTTCAGTCTGAGATAGAAAGGAATGATAGAGACATTCATTTGATGTTGCAGTTCTAGTTCTGACACCTGTTTCAGGATCTCCAATTATTAAGTCAGGTGTATGTGATTTGGTCCACTTCCTTGCAGATGGAAGTTGATTTGTAGAACTGGATCCTCCCCCATGATCCATGCTGTCTCCATCAACATTTTTTGATACTCCTCCTGTAGTTATGCTCTCTGAGACTTCAGAATTTGAGTTGGATCCTTCAGGATTTGAAGAATCAGAGTTTCCAGAATTATTAGAATTTGGCTCATCAGAACTTGATAAATCAGAACTTGAAGAGCCAGTGATAGGTTCTGATGCTTCTTGAGAGTCTTGAGTTGTGGTATTATCTTCAGCTTGCTCCCCCTGAACAGGTGCAGTTTCCCTTGGAGTAGTTACCACAGTTTCAATGCATCAGAATTTAACCCGTCAGAACTTACAGGATCAGGATTTAAGCCATCGGAAATTACAGAATCAGAACTTAAATCTTCATTTTCAAATCTCCACTGATCATGATCATTGAAATCTTCAAGTCCAGTAATCTTTTTATCATTAAAAGATACATTGATAGATTCCATGATAACCCTTGTTCTTAAATTGTAGACTCTGAAGGCTTTTGTGGAAAGTGGATATCCAACAAAAATTCCTTCATCAGCTTTTAGATCAAATTTTGACAGATGTTCAGGATGAGTCTTAAGAACAAAACACTTACATCCAAATACATGAAAGTATTTCAGATTTGGCTTCTTTTTCTTCACCATCTCATATGGTGTTTTTTCATGCTTGTTTATGAGTGTTGCATTCTGTGTAAAATAAGCAGTCTGCACAGCTTCAGCCCAAAAGTAGGTTGGTAGCTTTGCTTCATCAAGCATAGTTCGTACAGCTTCAATGAGAGTCATGTTCTTTCTTTCTACAACTCCATTTTGCTGTGGAGTTCCAGGTGCAGAAAATTCCTGCTTAATTCCATGCACTTTACAGAACTCTTCCATGATTGAATTCTTGAGCTTAGTGCCATTATCACTTCTTATAATTTTAACAGAATCTTTGACCAATTTATCCAGCTGTCTGACATGATCAGTTAGAGTAGATGCAGTTTCATTCTTCTTGTGCAAGAAATACACCCAAGTGTATCTTGTGAACTCATCCACTATAACCATAACATATTTCTTCTTTGCAATAGACATGACATTGAATGAACCAAATAGATCAACATGCAGTAGGTGATAAGGCTCAAGAATTGAAGATTCAGTTTTTCTCTTGAATGAAGATTTTCTTTGTTTTGCCTTTTGACATGAATCACAAAGGCCATCAGGAGCAAATACTGATTTTGGCAGTCCTCTCACAAGATCTTTCTTTACTAGCTCTTTTATGTTTTTGAAATTTAAATCCAGCTTTCTTCAATTGATGCTCTACTCAACAGACAGATTGCAGAACCATCAGAACTTGTTGAAAGTATGGCTTCATAAATGTTACCATCCCTGTAACCTTTCAGAACTACTTTTCCTATAGAATTACTTACAACTTCACAGTGTTCTTCAAAGAAATCCACATGATAACCTCTTTCACAGATTTGACTCACACTTAGCAGATTGTGTTTAAGTCCTGAGACAAGAGCTACTGTTTCATTGATGACATTCCCAAGATTGATATTGCCATATCACATAGTTTTTCCCATGTTTTCATCTCCATAAGAAACTCCTGGGCCAGCTTTCTCCACAAAGTCTGATAGCAGGGCTTTATTTCCAATCATATGTCCTGAACATCCATTGTCCATAACTAGAATGTTTTTCCTGTTGCCCTGCAATCACAAAGTCCACTATTGGTTAGTTTTAAGGACCCGGACTTGCTTGGATCCTTTGGCCTTTTTATGTTTGTTAGCATTTACAGCAGATTTAATTTCAGAATTTATGCTAACATGCTGTTTATCAGAATTTATATCAGACTTTGCATCAGACTTTATGATCAGTGGCATTTTATACGACTTAGAACGTCTTTTAATGGATTGAATTGATGTCTTGAAATCAAGTATTTTGTGTATTTGATGCGTTTTTCTAGTGTTTGTGCATTTTAGGGTATTAATTATATTTCGGGAGAGATTTCATCAAGAATAAGACTTGGCATGTGTTTAGCATTGTAAACGGGAAGATAGGAGCATATTGCAGTGAAGAAACGGGAGAAAAACAGTGCAGATTCCAGAAGAGGTCTGAGCGCCCGCTCAAGAAGCTGAGCGCCCGCTCAGGAAGCTGAGCGCCCGCTCAGGAAGCTGAGCGCCCGCTCAGGAATGCTGAGCGGCCGCGCAGGGATGGAAAATCAGATTTATTATTTTAGACTCTTGATTCTGTTTAACTTCCAACTTCTGAGTTAGTTGGGCTTTATGAGACTCCTATATAAATAGATTTCAGAGACGTTTCACAAAGGTTGGATCGTAGTATTTATCGAAGAGTGAGGAGATTAGGAAGAAGACCGTTTTAGCACACCGCAAAGAAGAAGATGCATATTTTCTTGTGATTCTTTATTTCGTTGTAATACTGGATGCTAGTTTGCTTTGCTTTGAACCTATTTACTCTTGTGACATACTCTGGTTTAATATAAGTAGTTTTAGTTATTATTCTTGTGTGTTATTATGATGTTTTCATATGAACCCATGATGACGATGAGTGCTATCATGGGCTAATCGTGATCATGGAGTTGTAACGGATTTACTATGGAATTCTTTAGTTAGTTGTTTAATACCTTAGTGTGTGATGATTGTATGATATCTAGTATTGGTTGTGCTTAATCGTCTTATGTGTGTCGCGAACATATAAGATAGGGTGTTAATCTCTTGTGAAGCGACGGTGGATCTTGAGATTTAGAACTTGCCATGCTAGCATAGGTTCATGTAAGAGTATGAATGATTAGTGGGTAACTCTAACCGTTTTATTCGCCTTGTGTAATCAAAAGGAATAACTTGTGCTTAAATCGTTATGTTATCAATTTCTGTAGACATATAGGGACTCAACATAATTGATGCCTATTCAACTTCTATCTTATTTGTGGATGTTTGGTAGAATGGTATTAATACAATGAAAGTTGGCTTTTATCAATTTCATGTTATTCGATTAATATCATCACGGTTGCATGCTAAGGGTAATAACAATGACTATTGAAGGAAGTAGTAATGAAGTTGTGATCTTATGAGTGTTTGAATATTGTTAATCAAGTGTTAATGAAGTGCTTAATTCTCGTAGTTAATTGTAGTTAATAATTAGTTAATCAAATCTAAGTGTTATTGTCTTAACATTGAGAAGTAATCATACATTGGTGAGTGAGTTTAATTGAACATAATTAGTCTGAGTCTCTGTGGGAATGAACCAGAAAGTATTCTATATTACTTGCAAATGCGTATACTTGCGTGTGTTATTAGCGCATGTTTTCACCCTAACAAGTTTTTGGCGCCGCTGCCGGGGACTCAGCGTATTTGTTTAGTTTATGTGCTTACCATCATTGGTCATTAGGACTCAGTGATTAAGATGTGTTGTTTATTGTTTCCGGTTGTGTTTCAGGTACTTTAGCGAGCGTTTATGCAAACTCGTTCTCGTACTCGCAAGAGGACTTTAGATACGGCTGAGGAGACAGACGAAGTTCTTGATATTCCGGAGACGATAGATTTTGAAGATTCGGATTCAGGAAGTGAGTAGAAAGAGCCAGTAATCATGGGTGATCATAATGTTCCGACAGATCCAGCTCTTATGGACTTTTCTCGGCCTAAAATTGATGACATTCAGTCTAGCATCATGCACCCTACTATTGAGGCCAATAACTTTGAAATCAAGCTGGGCACTATTCAGATGGTGCAGAATTCTGTTTTTTTTGGAGGTGCTGCGACTGAAGACCCCAACATGCACATAAGACATTTTGTCGAGATCTGTAGTACTTTTAAATATAATGGTGTGACTGATGAGGCTATCAAGCTGAGGCTTTTCCCATTCTCACTGAGGGATAAAGCTATGGACTGGTTACATTCTGAACCAGTTGGGTCTATCACTACTTGGCAAGATCTTGCGCAAAAGTTTCTGGTGAAGTTTTATCCAATGGTAAAGATTGTTGCTATGAGGAGTGCTCTTACTCAGTTTGCGCAGCAACCTACAGAATCCATGTGTGAAGCTTGGGAGTGCTACAAGGAGATGTTGAGAAAGTGTACACATCATGGAATGCCTGATTGGATGGTGATCACTGGTTTCTATAATGGTTTGGGGGCCTAATCTCGGCCCATGCTCGATGCAGCAGCTGGAAGCGCCTTGTGGGCCTAAAGCTATACTGAGGCTTATAATCTTATTGAGACTATGTCTGCAAATGAGCATCAAAACCCAACTCAAAGGATGATTCCTGGGAAGGTAGCAGGTATTTTGGAAGTCGATGCAGCAACAGCTATTGCAGCGCAGCTCCAAGCGCTGTCTATGAAGGTCGATTCTCTAGCCACCTATGGAGTCAATCAGATAGCTATGGTCTGTGAGCTTTGTGCAGGTTCTCATGCTATGGATCAGTGTTCTTTGGTTAATGAATTTGTTCAGGATGTGAACAATTATCAGCGACCGCAGCAGCCTGTGCCAGCTACTTATCATCCTAACAACAGAAATCATCCAAATTTCAGCTGGAGTAATAATCAGAATGTTGTTCAGCAACCGTATCAGCAAGGCTTAAGTAAATAGTTCAATCCTCCGGGATTCCAGCAACCACAGTATTATGCTCAAAGGCAATCATATCCTCAACAAGGAGGTGCAGCTCCACCCTCTAGTGCTGATTTTGAGGAACTTAAGCTGTTGTGCAAAAGTCAGGCGGTCTCTATCAAGACCTTGGAAAATCAAATCGGTAAAATAGCCAATACAGTGCTTAATCGTCAACCTGGCACACTTCCCAGTGATATTGAAGGGCCAGGCAGGAAAGAAGCTAAAGAGCAAGTCAAGGCTATTACCTTAAGGTCTGGAAAAGTTGTTGATGCTGAAAAAGCAAAAGAAGGAGAAGCTGAAGTTGGTGATGAAGAAGCTAAGCAACAGGAGAAAGTGGCGGAACCAAGGAAGACTAATGTTGAACACACTCTGCCTGAGGGTAATATAGGGGAGAAATAGCTCTATCCTCCACCACCTTTCCCTAAGAGATTGTAACAACAAAAGCCGGAATAGCAGTTCGGTAAGTTTCTGGAGGTGTTCAAGAAACTTCACATCAACATACCTTTCGTTGAGGCTCTAGAGCAAATGCCTAGTTATGCGAAGTTTATGAAGAGAATTCTTTCAAGGAAGGTGAAACTGGATGATCTTGAGACCGTTGCTTTAACGGAAGAATGCAGTGATGTGCTACAACAAAAGTTACCTCCAAAGCTTAAAGATCCAGGTAGCTTCACCATTCCTTGCACCATTGGCAAGTTGTCTTTTGACAAGTGCCTTTGTGATTTAGGAGCATGCATCAATCTGATGCAGTTGTCGATCTTTAAAAGGTTGAATTTGCCTGATCCAAAGCCCACCTACATGTCTCTACAATTGGCTGATCGTTCTATTATATACCCATGAGGCATAGTGGAGGATGTGCTAGTAAAGGTGGATAAACTCTTATTTCCTACAGACTTTGTTATTCTGGATTTTGAGGAAGATAAGAAGATTCCCATAATCTTGGGGAGACCTTTCTTGGCTACAGGCCGTACCTTGATAGATGTGTAGAAAGGTGAACTTACTATGCGGGTGCATGATCAGGATGTGACATTCAATGTATTCAAAGCGATGAAATTCCCTACAGAAGATGAGGAGTGCTTAAAAGTGGATTTGATTAATTCTGCGGTTACTTCAGAACTTGATCATATGCTAATGTCTGATGCATTAGAGAAGGACTTCGTGGGGGATTTTGACAATGATGATGAGGATGGCAATGAGAAACTACAATATCTAAACGCTTCTCCTTGGAGGCGAAAGCTAGACATGCCATTTGAATCTCTTGGTACTTCTGACCTCAAAAATGCTGAAGGAAAGCTCAAACCGTCTATTGAGGAAGCACATACCCTGGAGCTTAAACCATTTCCTGAACACTTGAGGTATGTTTTTTTAGGTGATGCATCTACTTTACTGTTATTATTGCATCTGACCTTTTAGGTAGTGAGGAGGACAAGCTCTTAAGGATCTTGAGAGAATTCAAATCGGCTATCGGATGGACTATAGCAGACATCAAAGGGATCAGCCCTTCATATTGCACGCATAAAATTCTGCTAGAGGAGGGTAGTAATCTGACTGTTGAGCAACAGTGCAGACTTAATCCTATCATGAAAGAAGTGGTGAAGAAAGAAATTCTGAAGTGGCTGGATGCAGGAATCATTTATCCTATTTCTGACAGTTCTTGGGTGAGCCCCGTGCAATGTGTACCTAAAAAAGGAGGTATTACTGTGGCAGCAAATGAGAATAATGAGCTCATCCCCACTCGAACAGTCACAGGATGGAGGGTATGCATGGACTACAGAAAGTTGAATAAGGCCACGAGAAAAGATCACTTCCCTCTTCCGTTTATTGATCAGATGCTTGACAGGTTGGCCGGTCATGAGTATTATTATCTTCTGGATGGTTATTCGGGGTATAATCAGATATGTCTTGCACCAGAGGATCAAGAAAAGACTACCTTCACTTGTCCATTTGGCACATTTGCTTTTCGCAAAGTTTCGTTTGGCTTATTTGGCGCACCAACCACTTTTCAGAGATGTATGATGGCTATATTCTCTGATATGATTGGAAATAATGTCGAGGTGTTCATGGACGACTTCTCCGTCTTTGGACATTCTTATGATGAATGTTTGAATAATCTTCGTGCAGTACTCAAAAGGTGTGTGGAAACTAATTTGGTGCTCAATTGGGAAAAATGTCACTTTATGGTGCGTGAAGGCATTATTCTTGGGCATAAGGTCTCTAACAAGGGTCTTGAGGTGGAAAAAGCCAAGGTGGGATTCATTGCAAATCTTCCACCACCTATTTCTGTGAAAGGAATCCGTAGTTTTCTTGGTCATGCGGGTTTTTATCGGTGTTTCATCAAGGACTTTTCGAGGATATCTAAGCCGTTGTGCAACTTACTTGAGAAGGATGTGCCTTTCAAATTTAATGATGAATGCTTGACGGCATTCGAGACTCTCAAGAAGAGTTTGATAACTGCACCACTTATTACATCACATGACTGGGCAGAGCCTTTTGAGATGATGTGTGATGCGAGTGATTATGTGGTGGGCGTAGTTCTTGGGCAATGCAAGAATAATCTCTTTCATGTGGTCTACTATGCTAGCAAGACCTTAAATGGAGCTCAAATGAACTACACCACTACTGAGAAGGAGCTCTTGGCTATAGTCTTTGATTTCGAAAAATTTCGATCTTATTTTCTTGGGACAAAGGTGACAGTATTCACTGATCATGCGGCCATTCACTATTTGGTTTCCATGAAGGATTCGAAGCCTAGACTCATTCGTTGGGTGTTCTTGCTACAGGAATTTGAATTAGAGATCAAGGATCGAAAAGGTACTGAGAATCAAGTAGTTGACCATCTCTCTAGATTGGAGAATCCCGAGTCTACTTCACATGATAAGACATTGATAAATGAATCTTTTCCGGATGAGCAGTTGTTCGCAGTTCAGGAGGAAGAGCCATGGTTCGCAGATATTGTGAATTGTCTTGTTAGCAATATAATGCCTCATAATTTGACCACAGCTCAAAAGAAGAAGTTTCTGCATGAGGTGAAGTGGTATATGTGGGAAGAACTGTATTTGTTTAGACAGGGAGCTGACCAGATCATCAGGAGATGTATCCCATTCTGTAAGATGGAGGGGATATTACGAGACTGCCACTCCACAGTTTATGGTGGACATTATGGTGGTGAGAAGACGACAGCTCGTATTCTGCAAGCAGGTTTTTTCTGGCCTACTTTGTTTAAGGATGCTCATCAGTTCATTTTAAGGTGTGATCGTTGCCAAAGAGTGGGAAATCTTACGAGAAAGGATGAGATGCCGTTAAATGTGATGCTTGAAGTCGAGGTCTTTGATGTCTGGGGAATCGATTTCATGGGGCCTTTTATCTCATCTTGCAATAATCAGTACATCTTGCTGGCAGTCGATTATGTCTCAAAATGGGTAGAAGTCAAGGCTCTACCGACGAACGATGCAAAGGTAGTGTTGAATTTTCTTCATAAGCAGATTTTCACAAGGTTTGGAATGCCACGAGTAATCATAAGTGATGAAGGGTCACATTTATGCAACCGTAAGTTCACTTCTATGATGCAGCGCTACAATGTGAATCATCATGTTGCTACTGCCTATCATCCGCAAACGAATGGTCAAGCGGAAGTGTCTAATAGAGAGATCAAGCACATTTTAGAGAAGGTTGTTTGTCCGTCAAGGAAGGATTGGTCTTTAAAGCTCGATGAAGCTGTTTGGGCTTACAGAACAGTATATAAGACTCCACTTAGGATGTCCCCGTTTTAACTTGTGTATGGTAAGGGATGTCATTTACCTGCGGAGCTTGAGCATAAGGCCTATTGGGCGTTGAAGAAGTTGACCCTGGATCTAGATGCAGCTGGAAAGAAGCGAATGCTTCAGCTAAATGAACTTGATGAATTTCGACTCCAAGCGTACGAGAACAACAAAATGTACAAGGAAAAAGTGAAAAGATGGCACGACAGGAAGTTACATCCTAAGTTATTTATGCCGGGACAGCAAGTTCTTTTATTCAACTCTCGTCTCCGACTTTTTTCTGGGAAGTTGAAATCAAGGTGGTCTGGACCTTTTATTGTCAAAACTATGTTTCCACATGGAGCGGTGGAGATTTTTGAGAATGATCCGGACCAAGCTTCGAGGTTAATGGTCAGCGTTTGAAGCATTACTATGGGGAGACGGCAAATCGGGAAGTGGTCAGTGTCGTTTTATTGACAACTTGATTAAGGTATGCTATGTCAAGCTAATGACGAAAAAGAAGCACTTCTTGGGAGGCAACCCATGATTTGTTTTTACAAGAACCCTTAAAAGTTAGTAACCTATCCAAAACCACAAAAAAATCAGAAAAATAGGGCAAGGAAAAAAAATTCTAGAAGACCCCTGAGCGCCCGCTCAGCTCTGCTAAGTGACCGCTCAGCAAGCTGAGCGCCCGCTCAGCTTTGCTGAGCGACCGCTCAGGGCCCGACTGGGAGATTTTTTTTTTAAGTCCTATAAAAATCCAAAAAAAATCTGAAGAAAATAAAAAAACAAACACATCCCCATTACCCACGACCTATTTCCCCATTATCCTATGTTTTTAACCCTCAAACCCACTCCTAATCAAATTTTACCCTAATCTTTACCCTTTATATACATACATCTATTCCATATACTGCCCATACACTTTCAAACCTAAAACTCTCTCCCATATTCAAAAACACAAATCTTAAACACTTTTTCTCAGTTTCGATGGCACCCAAGAGATCCAGGACTATTGATAGCAACAGCACTGTCCCTACTGCTGATTCTTCGAGGGATACTGCTGCGAGGCCTCGGTTGTTTGATAGGGCTGCTGAGGAGGAGTATACTAGGCTTCTGGGTAAGCCGATTTTGAAGGAGAGGGGGTTCTTACCATCGGGGATGGATGGTGAGTTGTTACCTATGATTGCGGAGAAGGGTTGGATTGCTTTCTGTGAGTCTCCTGAAGCAGTTCCGATGAGCATTGTTCACGAGTTCTATGCAAATGCGAAGGCTGAGAAGAATGGGTATTCTGTTGTTCGGGGGATGACGGTGGATTATCACCCTGCGGCGATTCGCCATGTGATTGAGCAGCGACAGAGGAAGCCCACGGATGAGAATTGGAACGAGAAGACTGCTGAGGATTTTAACTTGGATTTGATTTGCTACTCTCTGTAGGCCGGACATAGTTTGGACCTTCAAGACTTTGACTAACGAGTATCGCCACTTTTCGGTGATTGTGATGAATAGGTATGCCCGTGCATGGAATGCTTTTATTTGCGCTAATATTCTGCCTACTTCACATGCACATGAGGTCACAGTTGAGAGAGCACAGTTGTTATGGGGAATTTTAAATGAGGAGTACTATATGGACCTTGGTGAGTTCATCTACCAAGGAATTCTGAAGTTTTTGAGGGGAGCTAAGCATATGAACATCCCTCATGCATCCTCGGTTACAAATCTTTGCCGAGTAATGGGAGTTCAGTGGCCATCTCACGAGCAGTTGCAGTTGTCGGCCGCTCCTATTGACTCCGGGACTCTGCATGCGATGCGAGAATGGACCGGTGGTGAGCCCGAGGAGCATGGGCTGGGTTATCGTCTTCCAGGAGGGCGTCCAGCACGAGGTGCTACCATGGTGAGGCCAAGGTGAGATGAGGCTGATTCTTCCGGAGCTCGGGAGGGTGCTAGGATGGCTGATGCCCAGTATAGGAGGCTTTTGAGGAGGATGGATGCTATGTATGAGACGCAGAGCAGGTTTGCTCAGGAGCTCACCCTTGCGCTTGGGACTGCTTTTAGAGGTCTTGGAGCTGACATCCAGTGGCCAGTTTTTGGTGAGGACTCTGTATATCCACCTCCTGATACACCACCCTCTGAGGGTGACGATGATGATGATCTCTCCGAGTAGGTATACCCTGTGTTCCTTTCTACTACCTTCATTGGGAACAGTGAAGATTTTAAGTTTGGGGGTGGTAGTTAAGGAATATTTTGTGTGTGTGTCATATAGTTGCATATTCATGATAGTTAGTTCATATAATTGCAATTTTTTGCCATATAGTTATTTATTTATTTATTTATTTGGAGCTTTATTTATCATGTCATGTAGCTCATGCATATACCATGATCCCTTTTGCGCTGATTTACCAATTAATTTGTGATGTTGATGTGAGTGTAGTGATAGCGTTAAAGTGATGTTGAGTCTTGTAGGTTGATACGCATGCTAGAAACACTTGTAATTTCACTAAGTCTTAGAGAATGCTTAAGGACTAGATTGTTGTTATGGTTTGATGGTTTTCGAGGTTAATCTATTAATTATGCTTAGAATTTTATAATAGGTTCTTAGTGATAAAAGGCATGAAAAGAAAAAATGGAGTGAAAAAATAGAATTCATTGTTAATTGTGGCTAGGCGTCAAATGGCTAGTAGCCGGCTCGTATTTTTATACAAGTAGTCTAGGATTGAGCAAGATGGAGCGAAACGCACTTGCTCAGAAATTTTGAAAAAAAAATATATATAAAAAATAGAAAAGAAAAAGAAAAAAAATAAAGAGTTAATGCATGATTGATCACGAGTGGGCTCTTTGGTATTCGAGATATTTAATTCTTAGGGGACTTTGTGCCTAGTGACCTAAGGCTTTTATAGTCTGGGATCCGCTAACCTAACGCTCACTACATGGATGCCATTGCATAAGTCTTTTGTGGACCTCACTCATTGCACAATCAAATAAGCATTTGTTTGTTGTGTTAAATAAAAAGCATGATTCCGTAATAAGATCCAGTAATCTTGAAATGTTATAAGTCATTTTGTGCCTAGAATTTTATTTTTCATATAATCATGCGATTACCTTGAGGATAGTCGAGTTATGATAATTGATCTAGTTTTGAAGCAAATCTGTTAAGCATCTGCACACACCACATTTCTGGAGGTATGTTAGCTTGCATGATTGGACTGATCTTTATTCGCCTAATTGCATTTGTTGAGATGTCGTGAGTTGGTTGGTTTGGTCGTAGTAAGGGGGATCGCTGCATTTCATATAGATTACATTCATGCATGTTTATTTTTTTTATTTTTATTGAGTCTGTGACGCTTGAGGACAAGCATCGATTTCAGTTTGGGGGTGTGATAAGTGGCATTTTATACCACTTAGAACGTCTTTTAATGGCTTGAATTGATGTCTTGAAATCAAGTATTTTGTGTATTTGATGCGTTTTTCTAGTGTTTGTGCATTTCAGGGTATTAATTACATTTCGGGAGAGATTTCATCAAGAATAAGCCTTGGCATGTGTTTAGCATTGTAAACGGAAAGATAGGAGCAGATTGCAGCGAAGAAACAGGAGAAAAACATTGCAGATTCCAGAAGGGGTCTGAGCGCCCGCTCAGGAAGCTGAGCGCCCGCTCAGGAAGCTGAGCGCCCGCTCAGGAAGCTGAGCGCCCGCTCAGGAAGCTGAGCGCCCGCTCAGGAATGCTGAGCGGCCGCGCAGGGACGGAAAATCAGATTTATTATTTTAGACTCCTGATTTTGTTTAACTTCCAACTTCTGAGTTAGCTGGGCTTTATGGGACTCCTATATAAGTAGATTTCAGAGACGTTTCACAAAGGTTAGATCGTAGTATTTATCGAAGAGCGAGGAGATAAGGAAGAAGACCGTTTTAGCACACCGCAACGAAGAGGAATCATATTTTCTTGTGATTCTTTATTTTGTTGTAACGTTGTATGCTAGTTTTCTTTGCTATGAACCTATTTACTCTTGTGACGTACTCTGGTTTAATATAAGTAGTTTTAGTTATTATTCTTGTGTGTTATTATCATGTTTTCATATGAACCCATGATGACGATGAGTGCTATCATGGGCTAATCGTGATCATGGGGTCGTAACGGATTTACTATGGAATTCTTTAGTTAGTTGTTTAATACCTTAGTGTGTGATGATTGTATGATATCTAGTATTGGTTGTGCTTAATCGTCATATATGCGTCGCGAACATATAAGATAGGGTGTTAATCTCTTGTGAAGCGACGGTGGATCTTGAGATTTAGAACTTGTCATGCTAGCATAGGTTCATGTAAGAGTATGCATGATTAGTGGGTAACTCTAATCATTTTATTCGCCCTGTGTAATCAAAAGGAATAACTTGTGCTTAAATCGTTATGTTGTCAATTTTTGTAGACATATAGGGACTCAACATAATTGATGCCTATTCAACTTCTATCTTATTTGTGGATGTTTAGTAGAATGGTATTAGTACAATGAAAGTTGGCTTTTATCAGTTTCGTGTTATTCGATTAATATCATCACGGTTGCATGCTAAGGGTAATAACAATGACTATTAAAGGAAGTAGTAATGAAGTTGTGATCTCATGAGTGTTTTAATATTGTTAATTCAAGTGTTAATTAAGTGCTTAATTCTCGTAGTTAATTGTAGTTAATAATTAGTTAATCAAATCTAATTGTTATTATCTTAACATTGAGAAGTAATCATACATTGGTGAGTGAGTTTAATTGAACATAATTAGTCTGAGTCTCTGTGGGAACGAACTAGAAAGTATTCTATATTACTTGCAAACGCGTATACTTGCGTGTGTTATTAATGCGTGTTTTTGCCCTAACACTTTACACTAGAAGGAATAATACTAACTTTCTTCAAAGAAGGTTTTATTTGATAATAATCATAGTATAAACTATGATATTCCCTACAAGTATAAATGGAATGCCATAAACTACGACAATGAAAATAAGAATTTTTTGGCTTAAACCAAATAGACTGACTCTTAACTCCTGATCTAGGAGGTAAAGAGTTTATATCTTTATTTTTCCTACAAAAAGAAGCAAGATGGTTAGAGTGTCCATGATTATAACATTACTTTCTAGGAGCATTAGGAACAGGAATATAATTATTGTTTTTATTCACACCTTCCTTTCCATTCCTATTTTTCCTAGCTTCTTTTACCTTCTTCACATTTCAAATTTCTTTTAGCTTATGCTTAAGCTGCTTCTTAGTCATTAAGCTTATGTTAACTTCAGTTGGTTTATCCTGTTTCAATTTTTCAGAAGTTGACTTTTCTTTGACTTCTATCCTAGACTCTTTCATCTTTTCAAAATCAAACTTTACAGTTTTTACTACAAACTTAACAGGATTTACCTTTTGCTTAGCAGTCTATTTAACAACAGTTGGCTCAATTTTCACAGTTCCTTTCTCACTTTTATCATCTCCATAACCTAAGTCCTCTTTCCAGTTTCCACTACTTAGTAAATTCTGAGTTGTTCTGCCAGAGTTAGTCCAAGTTCTGATAATCTCTCTTTCCTTTTCTAAGTCAGCTTTTAGAGATTCATTCAATTTTATCACTTCATCTCTAACATACAAAGCATCATCTTTTTCTTTCTTAGTTTGATGAAGAAAAACTAACTCATTTTCTAAATAGTCATTTCTCTTTTTAAAAGTAAGATTTTCAGATGTTAATCTTTCACATGTTAAAGTTTGATCTCTATAACTAATGAACATGGTTTTAAGATATAATCTCAACTCAGTAATATCATCAGTATGAAAAGCATAAGTTATTTGAGGTACCTTCAATTCAGCAGTTTCAGTACTGCTATCAGCATTTTCCATCAAGGCATAGTTAACCTCATGTTCAGAATCTGAAGTGTCTGTCCAGCTTTTCTTCTTTGTGACAAGTGCCTTGCCTTTGTCACTTTTTCCTTTCTTGCAGTCAGGAGATATGTGGCCTCTTTCACCATAATTGTAGCATTTGACATTTGAGTTGTCTCCTCTGTTAGACTTTTCCCCTTTGCCTTCGAACTTTCTGAACCCTTTCTTATCAGAACTTCCACTTTTCCTGGAAAACTTCTTGCCCTTTCTGAATTTCCTGTAGGCTATCTTTGTGATACCCTTCACCATAAGAACACACAGTTGCATCATCTCTGAATTAACATCCATTTCAGGTAAACTTTCAGTTTCTGGATCATCATCATCAGAATATGATGACTCTGAATCAGACTTTATGATAAGAGCCTTTCCTTTTCCCCTCTTTGAGGCAACCACTTTAGGAGATTCCTCCTCAGCTTTAAGAGCAACTGTCCTTGACTTTCTTCCATGCCTCTTGCTCCTTTGATCCATCTCAAGTTCATAAGTCTTGAGCATACCATAAATTTCATCAAGAGTAGTTTCAGTAAGGTCATAGTTATCTCTTATGGTAGTAGGCTTTATATCCCAATTTTCAGGAAGAGCTAAAAGGAATTTTAGATTTGAATCTTCAAGATCATATTCCTTGTCCACCAGTGACAGATCATTCAAGAGTTTGACAAACCTGTCATATAAGTCAATCAATGGCTCATTAGCTTTTGAGTCAAAGTGCTCATACTCTTGAGTGAGTATAGTCCTCCTGCTCTTTTTGATTGCATCAATTCCCTGACATCTTGTCTCCAAAGCATCCCATATCTCCTTTGCAGTCTTGCATCCAATTACCCTGTTTGACATGACATTATCAATGGCACTATATAGCAAATGCCTTACCCTTGCATCCTTGGCAATAGATGAGATGTCTTCAGCTGTGTAATCACCTTTCTCCTTTGGTTTGGACTTTGCTGGTTGATCAGCAACTGCAACAGAGAGCTTGGTAGGCTTATATGGTCCTTCATTAATTCTGTCAAGATATTCAGGATCTGTAGCTTCCAGAAATATAGCCATCTTCACTTTCCATATAGGATACTCAGAAGTCTCAGCATAGGAACCCTAATAGTCTCATATCGACTGTGGGTTTGAGTGTTTTGAGTTTCTTGAGTTTTGGTGGGCTTAGTTGGGGTTTGTGTTTCTCCAGACATGATTGTTTGGATCTTTACTGTATGTGTGTTAACAGAAAAGCTCCGATACCACTTGTTAGGTCACACAACACTGTAGAAGGGGGTTGAATACAGTGTTTATACAATCAAATCGATTTGAACACAAGTATGTAACAAAGATCAAGTATATTCAATAAACTTTGTTACAATATGAACTGTTATTCTCTCTCAGTGATGAACAAATATCACTAAGAGCTGCTAGGTTACAATGTATAATCTTCTCGATAATGATAACACATATAGTGTAAACCCTAAGCTGTGTTTATATAGTACACAGTTACAAGATATATTCTAATTGATATGGAATATAATTCTGTCTCCTAAAATATATCAATCAGATATCTTCTACAAGTCTTCTTGTCCTCTAACTCTTTTCATGCATATCTTCTATTATTTTAGTCTCGATCTTCTCCTGTAAATCAGCTTCATTCCTTAACTAAAAGTCTTCCCGCACTTAAGTATTGATATGTATCTTAACTTCTGATATTAAGCTCTGACTTCAGTAAGTCCTGATTTCAGTAAGTCCTGATATGTCCTGTTGTTAAGTTCTGAAAACTAAACACAAATTATATTAGACATGACATCTCGAATATATCTAACATAAGTGAATTTTGTAGCACTCGACGAATGATCAATTATAGTCCTGGTGGATGATTCATTATAGTCCTGATGGATGACTAATTGATATCCACCAGGTGAGTAGCTTATGTAACAATAAGTAATGTAGCACATTTCTGCAAACAACTTTGTGTAGATTCTGTAGTAGCATATGAGTCATGTTGACTACTAGTAGATATGCAGAATAGGTTGATTAATTGTAAATATAAGATGTCTTGTAATTCTGCATAAGTGAAATGAAGTCAAGTGTCAAATAGCTACCCGACGGATGATCAACAAAGCTACCCGACGGATGATCAACAAAGCTACTCGACGGATGACAAGAATGTACCCGATGGATGATCAATTCAAATATATGTTGACAGTGACAACACAGTCACATGCGTCGAGTGTTTGCAAAAGGAATGTGGAAGCCTGTTTAGCAGGAAAATGAGAATAAAGAAGCATTACCATTTCCATGCAAGTTATGAAGATTTTCAAAGATGCTGGAATAGAGTAGTGAAGCAGCATGGAGTTAGACTTGATAGGTTTTGTTTTATTATCCTGTCCTATTACCATGTAAACTTGGTGATATATAAACCAAGTGTAGCTAGTAGAACAAATAACTAAGCAAACACATTTTAGAAGAGAAATAGAAAAGGCTGTAACTGTTAAGAATTTCTCTGTAGTTTGTTTGTTACTTGTAAAAGCAGCTGTGAGCTATTCAAGCTTCACAGGGTTCTCTCGATATATATATATATATATATATATATCTGGTGGATACATTTAAATCCACCAGAAAGTTTTAAAGACTTGTGTTTTTATTACTTGTATTTTGATTTATATAATTCTTTCATTCCACACTTTGCAAATCAAACACTTATATATTATTGAGTTAGAACAGTTTTAAAAATCTCAAAAAGAATTCAGAATTACATTCAACCCCCTTTTGTAATTTTTGTTGTATTGTTAGGGAATAACAGGTATTTAAAAAATAAGTGAAACATGTGTTCAATATCCGATGCACACATATGACATGTTATAGGTAGTTGAATATCCTTGAACCTCAATCTTTCACGAATAGGAAGATTATTCCCGCACAACCACAACATAAACACTTTAACCTTGTGGGTATTGAGAGCCTCCAAATTTTACACCAACCATTTGATTGATTGACATTCCTCGAACCCATATTCCTTTCATGCCACAACTGATAACTTGTCTTGATACTGTAATAATTATTTATATTTTATGTTCATGCAACTCTGTCCTTTATATCATTTTAAAGAATCGTGTTATTTAAATACAGTTTGCATTCTCTGCAAGAAACTATTCCCTAATCTTTGCAGCATCCCAAACTTTTTCACCGACCACAAATAGAGACGACACAACATTACTAGCTCACTAATCTTGTACTTAAAGGTACTTTTAAAAAATCAAAATGATCCTTATTTGTAAAAAATTGAGAGCATAATGATAACTTGATCCGAATTATGATAAATGGTGCATACGGGAAATGTGCATATATGAACTACTTTTTCTTTGACACTTTCGTTTAAGTTAAGAGCTTCCCATCAACATCATTCGACATATTTTCATGTTCAACACGTTCTGAATTTTGTATGGCCATGAAAAATACAGCCTAATAATTATTTCCACACCTAGCATAACGGGCGTTATGGTATCGAAATATAACGTGGAATAACAATTAAAACTAAAACTTCAAGTAAAATAAAAAATTTTAAAGTTCATTCTCGATTATGAATTATTTTATTTGTAATAAACGGTAATCCTATATCGAATTCGATCTCCTCGCCTAGCTTTTGCAAAAAAGGATTTGGCTATCTATTGGCCTAACAAAGATGATCTAAATATAAAATGAGCAGCGGATATAAAATGAAATTTACGCAGAATTTAATATAATTATGCGAATCAATCGAGTGAGATTTAAATAAAAAAAATTTAAGTTAGCCAAAGTGGAAGGGGATGATTCTCCAGTCTAAAAAAGTGGACGATTCTAGTCGTAGTTTAAATTAATGCATTTAAGGTTTTCATAATCAATTTCATCTAAATATTAAGGTGTTTATTTCAAAAAAAAGTAATTGATAAAAGAGAAATTATATAATAAGAGTTTGATACTCCTAAGTACGTATTCATTTAATTTATATTCACGTAATTTAGATAAGTACAAAAAAATTTGTAATATGAATACACGAGGCGTATTTTTGTAATTGCAAAACTTATTTAAAAAATTACCACCATGACATTAAAAATACAGTACGTACTCAGGTAAGCACCCTAAATACATACTTAGGGAATTTTTCTCATAAAATAATACTAAATTTTTTAATTTTTTAACGATTTTTTTATTTTCTAAAATATTTTGCAAAAATATAGTTTAACATGCGACTAATCTTTTTGATTGTGTTTGAAATTGCGCCCGAGTATTTGAAGTTACGGAACTCGTCCAATTTGCATCGAATTTCGAAAAATTATTTTTTTGCAAAAAAATGAAAAAATAATATTTTCATAAATTAAAAAATATTTTACAATTATTTTAGAAGTAACAATATGTTAGACCCGTAATCAACTGCAGCGGGGGGGGGGGGTGAATACAGTTTATGCAATCAATTCGACAAAGCTTCAACATAATCAACAATTTTTATATTAACACATAAAAATTGATTACAAACGCACTCTCTCGAAAGGATGAACATATATCCTTGAGAGCTTCTAGGTTATGCGAAAGATATAACAATGTTCGTAATATAGCATGAACCTAATATGTGCTTTATATAGAGCACAACTACACAATCAAATAAGGAATCTAATTCTATTACAATAAGAAAACCTATCCATGTATGATTGCTTCTGAGATAAAGTCCTTCACCGCCTTGAATTCCTGCTTTCCTTTTCCTTCTCGAATATCTACTGAAGTGACAAAGATGACATCATCTGTTGATCATCAAGTACTAATATAAGAACTAATGATGTCACTCTTCAGTAAATACTGATATAAGTCCTGATAAGAACTTTTGATGGTTTCTGCTGATATCATCAATTATATCTAACAATCTCCCCCAACTTGTGCATTATGACAACATGTACAAGTTCCAATTTGACGTTGTCAAAACTATCTAAATGCAGAAATCAAGTAAGCATATTCTTTCTTAATTCAGTAATATCAGACTTTACACTTCAGTCTGAACTCTAACACAGACTGGAAAATCTTCAAGAAACTTCCTCAGCAGATTTTCTTCCATTATACCCAAATACCATTGCATCCTCTGTTTATGTTCCTTTAGTTCATCTGTTGATTCATCATTATGATAAATGGCAGCCCTAAGATTATGTAATTTTGAATTTCCAAGAGATAGATCATTCAGCTCCAGAAACCCAATTTTCTTTCCATCAGGATTAAAGGTTAAAACTTTAGTCCCTAGACTCATTTCTATCTTGGTTCCTCCAATAGGCATATGAACAATATATTCAGTTTGATCAATGTACTTTGGAATGTAGTTTGATATGTAAGGCATTCATTTATGCTTTAACTGTATCAGGTTCTTTATGAATGCAAACCATCTGGAAGTTACATAATTAGTTACCTTGAGAATTGTAGCAATAAGCTCCAATTCCTGCCATGGTTTGTCTCTTAACTGTTCTTGATTCAACCTTAAGCTTCTCCCAGACTCCAGAAAATAGATTATTTTCTTTTCAGCATGATCAATAATAATTTGCACTGATATGATCTTCTGTAAGTCTTCAAGCATTACATTATCTCCGATTTCTGTCAAGTTAGAATGCTTTCTTAAAGTCAAAGCATCTCCTACAAATGGATCATCAGCATTTAATCTTCCAAGACCACTTATGATTCCAGCTTTTCTAGATTGAGAACTTCCACTGTAAATTTTCTTTAATATTTCAGAAGAATCTCTTCTAGGTGTTGGTTTCTTACTTCCACATAGTAGCTTCTTCTTTTCTTCAACAGTAAGTTCTGGCTTATCAGAGACTATGTCTTCTAAATCAGAATTTGATAAATCTACTTGAATTTGATTTGAGAAATCAACATGAGTAGGAACAGAGGTTGTGATTGGTTAAATAAGAGATTCTTCTTTAACTTGAGCAATGTCAGAGGTTAAATTCAATTTATCAGTCCAGATAGCTCCATAGATCTTCCTTCTTTGGTGAGCTTGGCTTATTTCTTCTTCTTTAATAATATCATCAGTATCAAAAGATTGAGAAACTTTATAGATTGGATCTATCAATATTTGTGATTGAGTTGCTTTAGATACTGATTTCTTCTTTACAACAGCTTTGGCTTTAGGATTTGAAAACTTTGACTTTTCCTCTATATTCTCTTTCCTTTATGCTTCTTGTCAGCAATTAAAATAGCTTGAGATCTGAAAGATCTTTCATCCTCTTTCTGACTTACCTCCTTTATAACTACACCTTTGATTGGTCTATTAGAAAGATCATCTTCATAAAGTTCTTGAGAGATAACAGCAATATCAACATTTGCTGTCTTTATTGAATTCTTGAAGTCTTCCTCCATTTGCCTTAGTTGTTCTAGATTAACTCCATGATTTTCTCTTTCCAAGATTCTTTTACTCACTTTGGAGTCAAAACCTTAAATATCTGGATCCTTGTAAAATAGAGTTATCTTTCTTCCTTTTACTTTTAGAGTTTGAAGATATTGACTTTCTTTAGCACCGGCTTCTATCTCCAGAATACCTTGGTCTTCATCAGTAGTTGTGACTTGTAAAGATTGTTGCATTGTTGTTGTCACAGTCAATTCCTTAACTCTTCTTTCATTTCTCTTACTCTTTCCACCTTGTCTAGATTGAAGTGTAGTGATTGCTTATGATGAACCACTAACTCCAAGTAGCTCTGCACCTCATCTCCTTTCACTATCCTTTTGTCCCCCCTTATTACCTCCATCAGGATTTTCATCATCAGTATTTGTCAGTGTCAGCTTCCTGCATTTAGATTTAACAATTTTCTCCCCTTTTTTGGCATCATCACCAAGCAATAGAGAAAGATTCAGCTCCATTGAATTCTGTACCTCTGTAAGTTGATCAGACATTTGAGTTTTTTTTTAGCTTCCAATCTAGCTTGATTGGCTTCAATTGCAGTTTGTCTGGCAATAATTGGTGCAATTTATTTCTAAATTTCCTGATGAGTAGTTAGCCTTGAAGCAATCAATGATTCTTTGATCTAATTGATTTGATAAGTAGTTGCTTCTTGAGCTGTATGTAAAGATTTGAAAACCAAAGTTGATGCTTTGAGATGAGTCAGCATATCAAATTCTGAATTTTATGTTCTGATGTTTCCAAATATGTAGTAACTTTTGTTCTAGAAATGGGATATATAGCACCTTTCCATTTAGCATTCTAGAGATTATCAAAATAATCATGTTCCTTCTTAGCATTTACTCTTTCATTTTCTGTTGTCTTATATGTATAGGCATATCTTCAGGAAAGAAAAGATTACCCTCAGGATCTATAAGAGCATTTGAAACATTAGCTTCTTCACCGTCATTAGATTCTTCATTGGCAACTGGATCTTAAACTATTTGCTGAACTTTATCACCAGCTTCAGCATGTAGGATTGAATCAGAAATTGGTACAGTATGTGATCCAGCAGCTGCAGAATCTTCCGTACCATCAACAGTTAACTCCACATCTTCAAGAGTTATAGATAAATGAATTGGAGCTTTGAAATTTACTTCCAGAACCTCAGTTCCTGTAGAGTGTTGTGGTGATCCTGTAATGGATGAAACTTTATGAATGGACTGTTGTGCTATTTCATCTTCACCAACAACAAGGATTACTTCAGGTGGTGGAATAGTAGAATGTATTGACTTTTATTCAGTAAATACAGGGATGGTTTCATATGGTGGAATAGTAGAATGTATGGACTGCAAGAAAGTATTAGTACTTAGACTCTTGGGGAGATTAACAACACTTGGTACATCAGAGTTTATTCGAAGTACAATAGACTGTTGTTTAGCATCTGTTTCTTTAGTACTCTGTGCACACAAACATATAACAAGTAAAACTTAATCTCTCTATTCTTTTAAAGTAGTCTCACTACTCCTCGCACCACACATCTCGTGACTTTTAATAGTCAGAGCTTCCTCACAAGGATTACTAAATCCTATCTCTCATCTACCTCTCCTTTTTCCAGGAAAGATCATGCCTCTCTTTAATTTTCTTTTTCTCTTAATATTTTCACACATCTCATAGAAAAAGCTCAAAATTATTTTCCTACAGAAATAATAGATGGCTAAAGAAGGGTGACATGTGGTCATACAACTAGAGGTAGTTCTTAAATAAGGTCTAGAAATAATCATACCAACATGATTTATAACAAAAAAATAAATGCTTAAAATACCAAATTAGTATTTATAATAAAAGCTGATAGAGTAATAACAATATTTATACCTTGTGAATCTGAAGATGCAGCTTCTGTGCAGACATTCAGTGGTGGTACTGATAAAACATCAGTAGACAATTGAGATAGATGAATTCTGCCTTCGGCATCTATAATAAGAGTCACTGTAGAAGGAGTATGGCCTTCATTGTAACTTTGATGCAATGGTTCTTGTGTAGCTGTAGAATCATGAGTTGTTGGATGTCTTTGACAACCAGGTTCTTGTGTACTCATCTCCCCAATTGCAGTAATGACCTCCTGAGCGTGCTCTTCATCATGCCATTGTTGAATGGGCTTTGCAGTCAAAGGCTCTTGTCCTGCAATATCTGTTGCACCACTTTGAAGTGCAGGTTCTTGTGGGATTGGATCAGAAGATGTAGCTGTTGTACCCCTTTGAGATACAGGTTCTTGTGTTCTTGATCCAGGGAAGAGACCTTTCCCTTGCAGCCTCTTGACACTAGCTTCTACTTGCTCATGAGAGATTTCTCTTGCTCTCTTGTGATAATGTTTTATTGGAGAATCGGAAAGTTCTACAGGTGCCTCAACAGTTGTCCGAAACTCAAAATTTGGATTTGATGCACTCTGTGTCTCCTCAGCAATTTCCTGTTTAATCTTGAGCAAGTGCTGGTTATAATAGGCTTTGACCGGTCTTCTTTTTCTTGGTCTGGGGTTTGCACCAGCATCAACAGCTGTGTCCTTTTTAGTTGGTGGAACAACTGGTCTTGGAGAAGAATCAGATGAAAGGTTTGGGAAACTGGAAGTAAGGTAGCATTATCCTCATCTAAATCTGATTCTAATCTTGCAAGTGCAATTTTCCTCTTTATAATTTCAGAAGGTTTAGAAGAGTGAGGAACTTGAAATGCTTAATCTTTTGACTTAGCTACAATGGGATTTGTAGCTCTCTTAGTCAATTCTTTCTTTCATTTTACAACAGGTGTCTTTTGGGAAACACCTGAGGTGGCTTCTGTTTGAGATTGTTGTGGTGGTTGAGTTTGTGTTTGAGTTGTTGTGTTGAGGTGAGCTATAGGGGGTTTTCAATGGTAATTTCCTGCAACATAGAACTTTGGCTATTAAGCAAACCATAAGTCTCACGGAGCCTTGCTAAAAACAAGTTCCTAGCAACCAACGGTAATCTAGAAGGAGATAAATTCAACCGCTTTTCATCTTGTGAAATTAAGTCAGAAAAATCCCTTTTTGTCAATTTAAACACAGACACTATTTGATTAGAGGGGATAGGGGTATCAGGGAAACAAACATTGAAATTTAACTAACAGAACCTAACATAGTATACTATATTTCTATCAGCATTTATCCTATCACCAATAAAAGACAAGACTACTCTACCATAATTACAATGTGAACCATGAATTAGAGAGTACATTATATGTTGTGTCATGATGGGCAAGGCATTAAAATTCGAAGATTTGTTGTTGAAAGCCTTTGTGTTGCAATCAAAGAAGAGACTCCATTCATTCCTTAGCCCATTCCTTTTTAATTGACCAAGGTTCTTCAAATCCTTGTCATAGCCAATCTCATTAAATAATCTCCTCATTTCAGTATCTCCCATCAATCTTGTGTAGGAGGTATGAGTAGGCAACTATAATGCATCCCTTATAGTTTGAGGAGTTATAATCCTTGTTTTATTGACAAAATTCAAATATAAGGCTTGGAGATCCATTTGCTCCTCCATCATCATAGACTCCAATCATCCAGATAGCAAGCACCTGGTCACCAGAGATTGTGGATGGAGCTGCGAGAGCAAACCCAACCTCGTTGGATCTAAGAAAGTCATGAAAGATGTGAAAATCAACATTCACACTGTTGTTATTCAAAATAGCAGAATAGTTATTAGTCACAAACTTTGCACCACTATTATCAAATGATTTAGAAGCAGCAGGTGAAGTCATGGTTAACTTTTTAAGAAAAATTTCCGAACAGGATTTAGGGTTTTAGAGTTTACGGCTTGAGAAAGGTAAAGTAGCAGAGAGAAAATAATGGAGATAATGAAAGTATTATCTGAAATCAAAAATTGATTTTATATAACACATCACCCCACTAATTTAGTCATAATTCAGTTTAATGGGATATGTGGCAATATACGATTGACTGTAAAAGTAATGATGTAAATGTGTGTTACTGCATGCACAGTTCCCGAGAATAAAGTTTTGCATTAAACGAACGTGTTTCATATCCTCTTGTCAATGTGTAAACATCTGTCACCATGAAAAATTACCCACGTGTGGCTAACTTCAAACATGTGATTACAATACTGATTAAAGTAATATTTGGATATCGTAAAGATAGTCAATCGAAGTTTGACCATTATTAGTATTTAATCACGACTATCAGGATTTATCAGTCAACACTCGTTTGACCAATATCATAACTGAACAACTATTGTCAGGATCTATTAATCAAAGCAAATTTAACTAATATCAGAGCATATATGCATAATCAGTAGTTCTAACATACAACTATCAGCTAGAATTCATAGAAGTTAATTGCATGTTATCATGGCATCAACATTTAGCACAATAATCAATATCTAACAAGTACTGAAACTTAATAAGATACCATAGTTCAATTATCAGTAATTATGTCTTAATTATCGTAGTTTGAGAAATGTCATGATATCATTCCTAATTCGTTCACCAATCTTATGAGAGTAGTTCATAGAGAGGCTTGGTGAATATATTTGCTACTTGCTGATTTGTTGGAACAAAGACCAATTCAACTGTACCTGCTTTCATATGTTCCCTTATAAAATGGTACCTGATGCAAATGTGTTTAGTCAATGAATGATGCACTGGATTTCCTGTCATTGCAATAGCACTTTGATTATCATAATATATAGGAATAACAGAATAATCTAACCCATAATCCAGTAACTGATTCTTCATCCATAGAATCTGAGTACAACAGCTTCCTGCAAAAATAAATTCTGCTTCTGCAGTTGATGTGGAAATTGACTTTTGTTTCTTGCTATACCAAGAAACTAATCTGCCACCAAGAAATTTCCAGCTTCCAGAAGTGTTTTTCCTATCTATTTTGTATCCTGCAAAATCAGCATCTGAATATCCAATTAGCTTAAAATCTGAATCTCTAGGATACCATAATCCCGGATTCATGGTGCCTTTGAGATACTTAAAAATTCTTTTCACAGCTAATATATAAGGTTGTCTTGGATCAGCTTGGAACCTTGCACAGAGAGAGGTAGCATATATGATATCAGGTCTACTAGCAGTGAAATATAGGAGTGAGCAAATCATACCTCTATAGTTAGTTATATCTATTGAAGAACCAGTATTTAAATCTAACTTGGTTGTAATGGCCGTGAGAGTTGATGCAGTTGAGCAGTCTTGCATTCCAAATCTTTTGAGCAAATTCCTGGTGTATTTGGATTGATTTATGAAGATCCCTTCATCAGTCAATTTAACTTGTAACCCCAGAAAGTAACTCAATTCTCCTATCATACTAATTTGATACCTGGACTGCATTAGCTTTGCAAATCTCTCACAGAGTTTATCATTAGTAGATCCAAAAATGATATCATCAACATATATATGTACTAATAACAAGTCCTTACCATTGTATTTATAAAACAGGGTTTTGTCAATTGTACCTCTTGTAAAACCACTTTCTAGCAGAATTAGAGCAAGTGTTTCATACCAGGCCCTTGGAGCTTGCTTCCATCCATAGAGTGCTTTATCCAGTAAATAGACATGATCTGGATACTTTGGATCAATGAACCCTGGAGGTTGTTCAACACAAACTTCCTCTTCGAGTTCTCCATTTAAAATGCACTCTTTACATCCATTTGGAACACTTTAAACTTCTTGTGAGAAGCATAGGCTAGAAAGATTCTAATTGCATCAAGCCTTACAACTGGAGCAAATGTCTCATCATAATCAATGCATTCTTGTTGTCAATAGCCCTTTGCAACAGATCTTGATTTATTCCTTGTAACAATGCCCTCGCTGTCAGTTTTGTTTCTGAATACCCACTTTATGCCAACTACAGATCTATTCTTTGGTCTTGGCATAAGAGTCCAGACTTTGTTCCTTTTAAATTCATTAAGCTCCTCTTGTATTGTTGTAACCCAGTCAGCATCTTGAAGAGCTTCTTCTACCTTCTTGGGTTCAGTTTGAGATAGAAAAGAATGGTAGAGACATTCATTTTGAGTGGCTTTTCTAGTTCTTACACCACTGTCAGGGATTCCAATGATTAATTCAGGTGTGTGTGACTTAGACCATTTCCTTGCTGATGGAAGTTGACTTCTTAAAGAAGATCCACCCCCTTGATCCATGAATTCTCTCTTATTTCTTTGACTAGTACCACTATTGTTTCCTGATGCTCCCCCTGAATCAGTGTTCCCATTGTTATTAGCAGTTGACTCATCAGAGTTTGAAAATTTTGAGTATGGTGATCTATCTACAGATGTCTCTTAAGTTGAATCACTTGTAGTAGACTCTGGATTAGAATCAGTTGTTCCCCCTCAACATATGCTTCACTGTTAGAAGAATTTCCACTGTCATGTGGATCATCAGAGCTTTGAGTGATATGAGGATTTACTATATCAGGATCAGGATTTAAAAGTTCACCATAGGGTACTTCATTTTCAAATCTCAATTTGTCAGGGTCATCTGCATCTTCTAGACATGTTATCTTCTTGTCATCAAAAAATACATGTATAGATTCCATGATTGTTCTTGTTCTCAGAGTATAAACTCTGGAGGCTTTTGTAGACAATGGATATCCCATAAAAATTCCTTCATCAACTTTTATATCAAACTTGGTTAGCTGCTCCGGATGAGTTTTAAGAACAAAAAAATAACAACAAGAAATGTGAAAGTACTTCAAATTTGGCTTATTTTCCTTCACCATCTCAATTGTCTTACCATGCCTGTTGATCAGTATTGCATTTTGTGTAAAGCAAGCAGTTTGCACACCCTCAGCCCAGAAGTAGGTAGGCAATCTTGCTTCATCTAGCATGGTTCTTGCATCTTCTATGAGAGTTCTATTCTTCCTTTCAACAATTCCATTTTGTTGTGGAGTTCCAGGAGCAGAAAAATCATATATTATCCCCTTGAGTTTGCAGAACTCTTCCATAGAGCTATTTTTTAATTCAGTTCCATTATCACTTCTGATGATCTTCACTTTGTATGTTGATCTTTTTTCTAGCTCCCTCACATGATCAAGAATAATGGATGGAGATGCATCTTTGTTGTGCAGAAAATACACCCATGTGTATCTTGTATATTTATCAATAATTACGAGTGCATACCTCTTATCGGCAATTGAAATAACATTTACTGGACCAAAGAGATCAATATGAAGTAGATGATATGGTTCAAGAATGGAGGATTCAGTCTTACTCTTGAAAGATGTTTTCCTTTGCTTGGCTTTCTGGCATGAGTCACATAAGCCATCAGGAGTAAACACTGCATTGGGCAATCCTCTCACAAGATCTTTCCTCACAAGTTCATTGATATTGTTAAAATTGAGGTGAGAAAGACTTTTATGCCAGTTCCAGATGTCTTTCACAGATGCTCTACTTAGTAGACAAACTTCTGATTCATATAAACTACCATGTCTTACGCTAGTCATTGCAATCTTGCCATCAGACTTACTGACAATTTCATACTGCTTCTTATAGAAATTGACATGGTAACCTCTATCACGACTATATTTTCAATGATGACATTTCCAACCTTGATTTTTCCATATCCCAAGATTTTTCCTAAGTTTCCATCTCCATAAAAAACACTTGGGCCATCTTTCTCCTCAAATTCTGATAGCAGCGATTTATAACCAGTCATGTGTCCTGAGCATCCACTGTCCAAGACTATAGTATTCCTCTTGTTACCCTGCAATTAGTAATTAAAACCAGTTAGTGTTTTTAAGGACCCAGGCTTGCTTGGATCATTTGGCCTTTTTAAGTTAGTTAACATATGCAGCGGAAGACTTGTTATCAGATTTATGTAAACATCCTTACTATCAATATTTATACATGCAGAAACATATTTTGCTTTAATTAAAGAGGGTTTCAGTTTACAATAATCATAATACAAACTGTGATACTCTTTACATGTATAAATAGCCAAACACTACCACAATGATAACAAGGACTTTGTGGTTTTTATCTAACTGTTCTATTTCTAAACTCTGATTTGGAGAGAACAATATTTATCTCTTTATTCTTCCTGCAAGAATTAGCAAGATGATTAGTACTACCATAGTTCAAACAAGCCTTTCTAGGTGCATTGAGAGGAGTTATATAATTACCATTCTTATTAACACCTACCTTGCCATTCCTATTTTTCCTAAGCCTTTTTTTCTTGTCTTTCATGTGTAAATCTTTCAGCTTTTGATTAAGCTGTTTCTGAGTCATTGAACCACTGTTTACTGATTTTGTGTGAACATGTTCACTCCTATCAGTAATTAAGTTTGATCTAGGTTCTGAGGTTTAACCTTTCTCATAGATTGACTTGAAAATATTGGCACTTGGATTAAATTTAATGGTCTTTACCAGAACCTTGTTCAATTTTACCTTTCTATCAGTATTTACTAGTTCAACTTTCTCAGTTTCTTTTTCAATTTTCTTATCAAAATTAGATCTAGCAGGATATCCTAATCCTGATCCCCAACAGCCATTCTCTAAAATTTTTTGAGTTATTTTTCCTGAGTTAGTCCAAAGTTTAATAACCTCTATTTCTTTAGCTAACTCATTTTCCAGATAAGCATGTTTTTCTAACAATTTTTCTTTAACATAAACAACATTATCTCTTTCTTTTTGAATTTCTAGCATAAAAAACAACTCAATTTCTAGGTAATCATTCCTTTTTTTAACTCAGAGTTTTCACTCTTAATTTTATTATTCTCTAAGGTTTGATCCCTATAACTAACATGCAGAGTCTTAAGAAATAATCTTAATTCATAGATATCATCGGTATCAAAAGCAAGGACAGTCTGAGATATCTTTAATTCATCATTGTCAGCCTCAGCATGTGACGCCCTCAATATCGGGGTTAGGAAATGAGGACTCACGCTCCATTAAAATAACAATAATTAAAGTGTAAACCCCGATTAACTATTAACAGGAATCAAATAGGATTAAGTTTGAGACAAGATTATAACTACCAACCAGAAAATATATATTACAACCCAAAATAATATTAAATTCATATATAATCGATCCCAACTTGGAACTGACAGATAATCCATTGTATCTTTTACAATCCTTCCAACTAAAATGCTTGCTCACACATCCTGCAACTACCTGCTCTGGCATCTGGAAGCCAACGACACGGTAGAGGCCACCAGGTACGCTCTTACGAGCAGTGCGCCTAAGTATGGCCATCTTCTTGCTTAACTGCCATGGTTAGAACAAAGCAAAATATATAAGCACAAAAAGCTCAGCAAGTAACTATATGATAGTTCTATGATGCAACATTATCAAATAACCATAACAACTTTTAAGGCATTCTAGTTTAATTCTCTAGGTGGCAGATTTCCATCTTTGGGTGAACAAAGGTATCGAGAAAAAGGGTTTTGGGCTTTCAAGGTTCAAGGGTTATGATAGGGTGAGAGCCGACATTTATCACAAATCAATAGCAGGATCTCAATGGATCTTTCAAGTGGAAAGCAAGAATCTATTCAACTCTGGGAATCAATTTCATGATTAATAACAATATCAGAGATAAGAATCAGGGTTCTCAAAGCTATATGTTCAACAATAACACAATCAACTCATCTCAATTCATTTTAAATCATTTCATTTTCAAGGAAGCAATTTCTAGGAGAAATGTATTCAATTACTCTTTATAAAATGATAGGGAACCCTTGATTGGACTACTTTAACTTTCATAAATAATAATACGGGTGATCAGCCCGTACCGACCTCCATCTGGTCATTAAGGTACCTATGGCATAATTTCAGCCTTAATTTGGACTAGCCCCTCTAGCCTCTTATATGATTGGACTAGTCCCACTAGTCTCTTACGTCTCAATCCAATCTATCAAGAATTCATTTGGAAAACCTTGTGTTGGAAAAGAAAAGATTGACTATATTCATTTTATCATTACCAAGGATATGAAATCATTCCGACTCTTTTAAGTCAAAAATCATTATTAAGTTCAATTTCAAGAATTCAAAGATAGTGAACGAATCAAAGGTAGGCAAAGATCAATACTAAGGATCTTGATCAAATGCTAAACAAAGTATACCAGTTAGGGAATCAAAACAATTTTAAGGATCATTACAGAATAAGGTATACAAAGGAATGAGGGATTTGGGTTAATCGAAACATTACGCAAGGGAGTTTATAAAGGTTCTTGTAGGGTTTATGAGAATTTAAGGTATTAATAGGAGACAACAAGTAATAAGGATATGAATCAACATGGTTACTAAGCTTTGAACAATTACCATATCAAATCGTTACAAGAACAATATCGGGGTGGTTCAAGGAATCAATGACAGGTGGTCACAAGTGTTAATAAAGGATCATTACTCTATCATGGCATCATCAATATCCTCTCTATAATCAATTTATACAAGTAGGCAGAGTTACTTGCCTGAAATTGCTTTCCCGCTTTACGGGGTTTGAGCTACTTCCACCTTGAATACCTTTCCCTTTTCTATCCTAAATGCCTTCACGCTCCGAATCTATAATCCAAAAATCAAGACCCTAATTAGATTCCCACTCGACGTTCCCGGAACGTTTAACAATTAATCCAATTTGCTTTAATGCTTAACTTTAATCTTACGAGTATAATTACAAGTATACTCATATAATACATAAACAACACACTTCATTTAAAACTCAATACTATAGCCGTAACGACCAACTATACAATCTTAGAATCGAAACGACTCAACCCTTTCTTTTGAACTTCATAATTCGAACCAAAACCAAACAAGTAGTAAAACAATTCTTAATATCTTAACATTCATTCACTTAGTGAAATCCTAGAATCAAATCAACCACTTTAATTAGAATCAATCCATTTTAAAACCATAATCCATTCGGCTTTATCACAAAACACAAACAAGAAATCAAAGAATTCTTTTAAATCCTAATCTAGTCAAATGCAGCACCATATCTTGACATGCAATCACTATTTCATCCAAGTCTATCACTATAATCCATGAAAACACATTAGAAGCACCTAAGCACATAATTCAACTTAATTTTTCTATAAATTTGATTTATACCATTCGAATTTTCCAAGAAACATCACATGCAAACATCAATTTGATCTTTAATCCATCAATCTATCTAACTATATTACGATTTCTAGTAACAACTACTCACGATCATCTTAATCAACAAAATCGCTTATTATCTTAAAACAATTCAAGGATATTCGAAAATACAACATGCATGTACCAATTTAAACTTATAACCCATAAATTAATCTACTTATCCAACAATTCCTAAAAACAATCATCCACAAATCCAAAATCAACTTTATTGTCTTTTAAAAACAAAACCCATTCGGTTTTATTTTAACAAACTCACAAGCAACCTTAGAAAATTAAATCTTTTTAGTTTAGAGTTCAGTTAATACATCACAACTCACCACGGGTTCACCACAGTTCATCACCGGTGGCAGTGGTTTCGCGGTGGTGCCCCCATTCGGGGGTTTCCAACCTTAAAACCTCCAATTAAAACCAAAACCACACCAACTACCACATGCAACAACTATTCATCACAAAATGAGAAGATCAAAGTCGAAATTGCAAGGAGGAACATAAACTAAGACTTTCGGCTCAAACATCGGATACAAACACACACATATAAACGCATGCAAGCAACCACGCACATATGCACATGATTTAAAGCTTATACATGGAATCAAAATGGATTTTTATGGAAGAATACATAGAAATCAATGGAAAAGGAGGTTGTACCGAGAAAAAAGAGAGAGAGCGAGAGTGAGAGAGAGAGAGATGAGAGAATTTGAGAGAAGAGGGAGAGATTAAACGGGGGTGAGGGGCAAAGGGGAGGGAGTATATATTAGAATGGATGGGGTTAATATGGTCATTACACCATATTTTGTTTTTTCTTTTCTCTTTTCTTTTATTCTCAATTTAAAAACGAATTTAAATAACGTATAACTCTCTCAGAAAATATGGAAATAAAAGGAATAGCAATTTTAGAACATAGATCTCAAAAATAGCTTTTCAGCCATATTTTTAAAATAATTTTTGAGCGAACGCTTCATTTAATACGGATTTTACAAGATTATATTAAAAATAGCATTTTAACTCCATAAAATTGTTGTAAAATACTCTGATCACGAAATAATCTCATCTATTATTTTTGTAAAGTCTCTAGTATTTTTTTTTGAAGATAACAAAATAAATTTCATGACTTGAGCATACTCAGATAATTTTATAAAAATATATAAAGGCTCAATAAATCTTACTTAAATCAAATAATTCCCATTTATTTGTTTTAAAAATAAACAAAGCACATATTCAAGTATATTATCAAGTAATAACATGTATTCTCATATTACGACTCACATTATAACACAACCAGCCATAAAATTTCCCCTTTCAATCATATTAACTATTCTCGTAACAGGTCACGTCCTGTCTGACAGCCCGACGCTATGCGCTTTCGAAAACGTTTTACAGTCAAACCTATATACCAACTGACACCTCTACTGGATTATAATATTTACTTATACATTCCTCATTTCATACAATAACACATATTTCACATTTAAATACATTAATCCTCTTTTTAAGACGGGTTTCGTTCATCCCGACGGCCCGACAACACAGCTTATCCCTCGAGCTGATTCATCAAACTGGAACAGGTCATTTTACATTCCCCGTTACTATTATACAATAAAGACAATTAACCACCAAAATCATTTAACCCTTTATTTATTCACATAATTTATAATTACAACACAAAATTATACTTTATTCACTTAATCATGTTGCGAAATTCCCAGTTGCTACAATCCACCCCCTTAAAAGGATTCTGTCCCCAGAATCTAGTCTAAGCAAATAGATGGGGATATTTCTCTTGTATTTCACTCTCTAATTCCCAAGTTGACTCTTCTACTTTAGGATTTCTCCACAATACTCTAACTAAAAGTACAACTTTATTTCTGAGCGCTTTTTTTTTTACGATCTAAGATTCGCACTAGTTGTTCCACATAAGACAAATCTTGTTGTATTTCCACTGGTTCTAATTCGATCACATGGCTTACATTAACATTATATTTTTTTAGAAGAGAAACGTGAAACATGTTATGGAGATGTTGCATCTGTGGAGGTAACGCTAACTCTTAAGCCACTTTTCCGACTTGTTTAAGTACTTCGTATGGTCCAATATATCTGGGACTCAGCTTTCCTTTTTTCCCGAATCTGGATAATCCTTTCCACGGAGGTATCTCTAATAACACTTTGTCTCCGAGCTCAAATTGCATATCTTTCCGATCTTGATCTGCGTATTTTTTTTGTCGATCTTGAGCAGCAATTAACCTTTTATGAATCACTTCCACTTTCTCTTTTGTTTGTTGAACTAGCTCTGGGCCAATTAGTTTGCACTCACCAACCTCATCCCAATATGTAGGGGATCTGCATTTTATTCCATACAACGCTTCATAAGGCGGCATGCCAATACTCGCGTGATAACTGTTGTTATAGGAAAACTCAATTAATGGCAAATGATCGTCCCAATTTCCTTTAAAATCCAATGCACAGGTTCTCAACATATCCTCGATCGTTTGAATTGCCCTTTCGCTTTGTTCGTCAGTCTGCGGATGATATGTCGTGCTCATTTTCAATTTAGTTCCCAAATGATCATGAAATTGTCGCCAACATCTTGAGTTAAATCTTGGATCTCTATCGGACACGATAGACACTAGAACTCCATGACGCATCAAGATCTAGTCCAAATACATTTTGACCAACTTTTCCAATGAAAATCTTTCGTTGATAGGCAAGAAATGTGCTAATTTTGTCAGTCGATCGACTATCACCCAAATCATATCATGATTAGACTTGGTCTTTGGCAATCCTACCATGAAATCCATCGCAATATGTTCCCATTTCCATTCAGTTATATCTAGGGGCTCCACTCGGCCGCTGTTGTTCTGCTTTGACTCTTTGGCACGTATAGCATTTACTTATCCATTCCGCGATCTCCTTTTTCATTTTTGGCCACCAATAGTTCTCTTTTAAGTCCTTGTACATTTTCGTATTTCCAGGGTGAATTGAAAATCTGGAGCTATGCGTTTCATGCAAAATCTCATGCTTTAGCTCCACAATGTTAAGTATCCAAATGCGTGAGTTAATGCAATATATTTACTTTTCATCCTTTTGAACTTTAACTTCTTCTCCTGTCAACTTATCTTTCTCGTGGTTCATTATTTGTTCTTGACAATATAGAATCCTGTCACACCCCCAACTTAACAAACAAAATAAATATAACTATTACAATATTTAGAAGAAAGTAAACATAACCGAATCCAAGATCTTACAGTTTATGGTTTGGAACAGCCCAACACTACCATCTATTACAACTGATATTAATATCGAGTCCTCATACAAAACTATCTCTTATTCTACCTGAGCTCGGACATACGCATCAGCGTCACAGGTCTTACGTGTTGTCTGCTTGAATCTAACCATAGCTGCTAGCTGTAATATCAGGGTAAAGCAAGGAGTGAGCCAAATGCTCAACAAGTGCTAAACAATACGATATAAAACATAAATCGAGATATATATTAAAGAATGACAATGTGAAGACATAACCAATAATAACAAGCGATAAAACTTTGGGTGATGGCATCATTTGCTTGTATCAAAACATTTTCAAAATCATATCTTAATCAAAATCATTTTATGACGCTACGGATTACAGCCGGTGATCAGCCGCGAAGTAATCCCGAACCTCGCTGGGTTCTAAAACATTAATGGGATCCCTAGGCAACTTTTAAGACTACAATATAAGTGCGGAAAGGACTTGCATCTCAGTCCAGATCCACTATTCAAAGAAAACATTTATCCCCCTTTGGGACTGAAAATCCACATTTTAATCATTTTAAAAACTGATGCCGATTAATAACAAGACCTCTTAAGTAGTAAACATTTTTATCAAGGGATTATAGATCAACTTGAAACACTGGAAGTATGTCACAAAATCTCAAGACCATGATCCACTAGACTTTACTATATTAGGGTAATTGAGAGGTTTTCATAAACAAGAACTTTGACAAGGAAATTTAGCAAGGCTATTGGATAATAAGAAAGAATAATGCCAAGCTAGGCTTAAAGCAATGGTTTTAGACAAGGTACAAGTGCTAGAACATCAAGAAGATAAGCTTCATGAATACTAAGGGTGTTAAGGTTTGAAGAAATGATCTTTAGCTCAAGGTATATCAGGATTTTCAAACTTTTAGGGTAAGAAAGAGGGGTATCAATCAATTATGGACAACTTTGATGAATATCTGGCTTTTAGGTGTCAAGGTAAAGTTTCTATAGGGGTTCAAGGTAAAGTTCCTTTCTCTGGGATAGTTGCTCTAACAATATTGAGTGTCATTGTTGTTTAGTAAGAATGAATGGGTAAGAAAAATTAGTGAGTAAGGAGTGAAAACGAGAGAGAAAACGGTTTTGGATTGAGAAGCTAGGTCACTTGAGATCTCAAAAGTTGTAAGTATGTATATGTATCGAGATGTCTGGGTATTTATAGTAAAAGCAAATGACTTGTCAAGAACTCAAAAATAGACGTTTGGAATTAGTCTATCGAGAAGTCATTTTAAGAAGTGAAAAACATATCGATAAATAAAAATAAGCTTATCGAGGTGTCAAATAAATACCCAGTTTGTCCAGAATGGGATGAATTAATTCCAACTTTTATTTGAATAAATAAAAAAAATCAGAATAAATTTGCCAAAAGTATTTTACCAAAATAATTTATTAAATTAAATTATTTCAGTTCTGAGTTATTGATAAGTCTAAAAATTATACTTGTAGAGAACTCTGTGAGTTAATACTGCTAGAGAACTCTACAAGGACTTATCGATATGTCATAATAAAGCTTATCGAGAAGTCAGTAAATTGACTTATCGAGAACTCACTCTAGAAGTCTTAAAATGACTTGTCGATAAGTTAGTCAGACTTATCGAGAACTCAGTTCTCTATATACTTTTGATCACTTTAATTCTGTCTTCTGTTAATTTTACATGTTAAAGATGTAAATTAACAACTGAGCAGTTTACTTAGAATTTGAAAAATTCCAAGCTAAATTTTGAATTTTGAAAAATAAATATGCAGAGATTTCTGAAATATTTATAATTCATATTTCAGTTAATTTCCAATAAAATCAAATAAATGTTTATTTATTAGAAATTAATCTGCTGCAAAACATTAGCTGAGTTCTTGCCTTAGGATGAAGAATTAAGCATTCCAATTTCACCTACAAGTCTAGTGAAAGTTACTTCATCCAAAGGTTTAGTAAAAACCTCAGCTAATTGTTTTTCTGTTGGAACAAAAATGAGCGCAATGGTACCATTTGTAGCATGTTCTCTAATAAAATGGTACCTTACATCAATGTGCTTTGTTTTATAATGATTAACTGGATTAACCACTATAGATATAGAACTAGTATTGTCACACATGATAGGAATTTTGTGTAACACTAGGCCATAATCCATTAGCTGATTTCTAATCCAAAGCACTTGAGCACAAAAACTTCATACAACTACGTATTCAGCCTCTGTTGTAGAAGTTGATACAGATTGTTGTTTCTTCTTATACCATGATACAAGTCATTGTCCAAGAAATTGACAGCTTCCACTAGTACTCTTCCTGTCAACCCTGCATCCAGCAAAATCTGCATCTGTGTAACCAACAGCTTCAAAAACAGTTCCCTTCAGATACGACAATCCCAAGTTAGGAGTCCCCTTTAAGTATCTAAAAATCCTCTTCACAGCCATCAAATGTGATTATTTTGGATTCGCTTGAAATCTTGCATACAAACATGTAGCAAACATGATATCTGGTCTACTTGCAGTTAAATAAAGTAATGATCCAATCATCCCTCTATAGCTTGAAATATCTACATTTTTGCCCTTTTTATCTTCATCCAACTTTGTTGTTGTAGACATAGGTGTAGATGCAGGTGAACAATCAACCATGCCAAACTTTTTCAATAAATCTTTAACATATTTAGTTTGGCTAATGAAGATTCCATCACTTCTCTGACTGACTTGAAGTCCAAGAAAGTAACTTAATTCTCCCATCATGCTCATTTCATATTCACTCTGTATAATCCTGGAGAATCTTTGGCAAAGCTTTTCATTTGTAGAACCAAAGATGATATCAGCCACAAAAATCTGAACTAGGATCATATCTTCATCATGTTTCTTGTAGAAGAGAGTCTTGTCTATAGTACCTCTAGTAAAACCATATTTAAGTAAGAATTCTGACATTATATCATACCAAGCTCTAGGTGCCTGCTTTAGTCCATATAGAGCCTTGAGTAACTTGTACACAAAATCTGGAAATTCTGGATCTTCAAAGCCAGGTGGTTGTTGCACATAAACCTCTTCTTCTAGCTCACCATTTAGGAAGGCACTCTTGACATCCATTTGATACACTTTAAAATTTGATTATGCAGCAAATGCTAGAAAAATCCTTATTACTTCAAGTCTTGCAACTGGAGCAAAAGTTTCATCATAATCAATTCCCTCTTCTTGTGAGTAGCCTTTTGCAACCAACCTTGCCTTGTTTCTGGTAACTACACCATTTTCATCCATCTTATTCCCGAACACCCATTTTGTTCCAATGATGCTTCTATTCTTTGGTGCAGGAACTAACTCCCAAAATTTATTCCTTTCAAACTGATTCAGCTCTTCCTGCATGGCAGATATCCAATCAGGATCCATTAGAGCTTTTTCAGTTTTCTTAGGCTCTACTTAAGACAGAAAGCATGCATGCAGGCACTCATTAGCAGTTGCATTTCTAGTTCTCACACCAGAAGTAGGATCACCAATAATTGCTTCTCTAGTGTGACTTCTATCCCACTTCCTTGTGTGAGTTTGTTGACTTGTGCCTTCATCATTTTCTTCATTATTAATATGACTGGTAAATCCTTCTTCTATTTCTCCCTCTGAGTTTGAGGTGTTTGAGATGAGCTTCTATTCCCATGATTTTCTTGTTCATTAGTCTCTTCATTCATCATCTATTGTGCATTAACTTCATCTTCTCCATCAGAATCACTGTCAATATTGAGATTTTCAAATGCAAGGGCTTCAGCTTCATTGTTATCAAGGTATTCCAAGTCTGGACACTTGTCATGTTAGATATATTTGTGATGTCATGTCTAATCTGTTGTGTTTAGTTTCAGAACTTAACAACAGGACTTATCAGAACTTACTGGAAATTAGAACTTACTGAAGTCAGAACTTATATCAGAACTTAAGGCCGTCAGGATTTATATCAGGACTTAAGTGCAGGTACTTCAGATAAGGAATACGGTTGATTTACAGGAGAGGATCTGGACTAAAACAATAGAAGATATGCATGAAGAGTTGGACAGCTAGAAGACTTGCAGAAGATAATATCTGACTCATATATTTTAGGAGACAGAATTATATTCCAAATCAATTAGAAGATATCTTGTAACTGTGTACTATATAAACACAGCTTAGGGTTTACACTATATGTGTTATCATTCACGAGAAAAATTATACATTGTAACATAGCAGCTCTTAGTGATATTGTTCATCACTGAGAGAGTAGTTTAACCTACTTTGTAACAGAGCTTATTATAATGAATAAACTTGATTACTGTTACATACTTGTGTTCGAAATTGATTTGATTGTATAAACACTATATTCAACCCCCTTCTATAGTGTTGTATGACCTAACAAGTGGTATCAGAGCCTCTATGTTGATATACAAATAGTGAGATCATGTTTACAATCATGTCTGAATAAACACAAACTCTAACTAAGCCCACTGTAATAACCCCAAAATTTTTGAACTTTTAGTAACCCTTATGAATAGTGTTTTGCTGATTATGCTGAATAAGAAAACTTTCCATGCCACACTATGTATGGGTTCTTCTATTGTTATTCTGAGATCTTATTAGTACTTTATATAGGATATAAGTGTATGTAAAGATCGTCAGAATCCAAATTCGAACACTTTGATTTTTCCCGAAAATCCACCAGATACCGAAAGAATTGAGTATAAGGGAACAGGATAAAAAGGATTTAAATTCAAGGATTATAAGAAAGGATCATAAAAGGAATATAATGTATTGATAAAGGTTAAGGGAACCCAAGTAATAAGATCCCGGGTATGATCCCTCAAACGATAAACGAAAACGAAAGTTAAGCGAACCGTATAACAGATCCGCGGTCATTACCCAAGTAATTAGGAGCTAATCAAAGAGGTTAGTGAGGATGATGTCATCAAACCAATAAGAAGAGGACAAGCATGGGAAGATGACATAAGAATGAAGACCTAAGCATGACCAAAAAGGAAAGAAGGTTGGTTGATTATAAACCACACAAAATTTACCATGGTTAAAAGGTAATAAATCAAAACAAAAGTGGATCAACCAAGCCAAATAAATCAAAAAACACAAAAACACATCTTGACTTCATTTCAAGCAACAAAGCTCTCGGCTTTTCTTCTTTTTCAAAGAGGAAAATTTCAAAATCCAAGATCCAACCATTGTTAAATTGCAAGGTAATTATCCAAGGTTTCTTATGATTAGTTATGGCTATCCTAGGAGTTTAAGCTCCAAATTCCTTCATAATCTCTTTTAATAAATCATTTAAGAAGAGTGTGAATAGTGTTTTCAAGAAATTTAAATTGTTTGATCTTGTGTTTTTGGTTAGATTAAGCTTTGGTAAGGACTTTCAAAGGTGATTCCAAGCTCCTTAGTTACTCTCACTCACCAAGGAAGGTATAGTCTCTTAACCTAGCATTTTTATTGAATATTAAGAGCTTATTATGAGTAGGATAGTTCATGAGAAGCATGGTGATTGAATATGTAGAGATTAGTTGGTTTTGTGATGTTTTTGGAGTTGTAAAGCTTGGTTATTAGTTAATGAACTTAAGAATAGTTTTAGTTCATGTTTGAGAATAATATAAATTGGAGAACTTGAGGTGTTGGGGCTGTTTTAGTAATGTATGGATGGAGTTTGGTTGTATGGTTGAATTGTGATTGAATTGTGGTTGATTTGGAGTAGGATAAAATTTGGTAATCGCGTAAACATAGCCGTCGTAATGTCCGATTTACTTTAGACTGTTTTGTTCTTAACATCAGGACCCGAGAACTCACTGTTAGGTTTTGACCATTGCCATGATTAGATAGTTCATGTTACGAGCTTCGTTTTGATATGTGGTTCGTTTGTATCCGATGTACGGTTTAGGAGAAACGACCGTTTTAAGTAACGGCGTTTCGCGAACGAACCATTACCCCTCGCCTTACTTTCAAACATAGGTTAAAGACCTTCAAGGATTAATTGGAGTATGAGACATTTATGTAAAGTGTATTAGGCAGTTGGTAAAGCACTCGCGAAAGAATCGCCTTAAAACTCTTAATGGTTAATTTATTAAAAACGGTGGAGCCGAGGGTACTCGAGCGGCTTAAGTGAATCGTTCAGCGCAAAAGCGAACGTTAGGGTCTAATTGGTTAAAGTATAGATTCATAAGCGACTTTAGTTTAATTCCAACTTATATGTTGTTTATAGGTTACCAGACTCATTCCAAGCCATTTATCACCCCCACTCGCTCAGGTAAGTTTTCTACCCGTTATACTGTTGTTGTGATGTATACATATGCATATGCATTATCTTGTGATAGATGCATGGTGGTTAATTAGCAAATCTTGCGATATATTGGAGCATGTGATATGGTATATATGCATGTCGATGTTTCCGAGTATATTTTATATATTTATATATATATATGAATATAGTTTTCAAAACTATCAATCGAATAAGGTTTATTCGATAACTTTATTTTATTTAATGAATATTAGTTGAATATTCATTCGAGGACTTATGACTCCGTTTATTTTATTTAATGAATATTATTTTGAATATTCATTCGAGGACTTATGACTCCGCTTATTTATTAAATAATATTCTCTATTTTATTAAAGAATAATGTTTCGATAATCAAACTTATTTTCGATTATTCAAATAAAGATCATACTTTCGTATAAGTATATCTTTGGTTATTTATTATTCATTTTAAGTATAAGTTTTAAAACTTCTACTTCAATTATTTTTATAAAGATTATTCTTTATGGGAATATTATTTAAATAATAATATTCAGATATTTTCTAATATATTGGGACTGATTTATTTTATTAAATCAGCATTACTCCAATCATTCTTAAAAAATGTTTTCGAGTCTTCAAAATAATTTTTAAAAGTTAGGGCGGATCCCAAAACCCATTTTTATATTTAAGATCTTCCTTTCGAAGGGGATTTAAATACTCGTTCAAAACCTGAGGGATCCGGCTCTGTGGTGTGTTTTATATTCGCAACAAGGTTGCTATTTTGATAAAAGAGTTTTTGATTACTTACCCAACACTCGGGAAGTAAAATTCTTGGAACAAGTTAATCCATTAACAGGCATCGCCTGGGAAATATCGGTAAGTTTTCCTTTCCAACTAGATACGACTTCTTGGTGGAGCCGTATCAACAAGTTTCTACTTGGGGAAAGTGGGGACGAGCTTTATGTTTCAGAGTCATGGATTTCATCTGAACTAGGAGTGGCGTAAGTGGTCGAGTGGCGCCGGCCCAGCCTTATTATATTGGCCCAATTGGCCTGGAAGTTCCTCTAAGACGGTCCATTCCTTAGGAGTCCAGTGTTCGGTTGACAAGTAAATTCGACAGGTTCTCCTCTACATGTAGAAAATGGTGGGGTTGCACTACTATGACTGATCATCGTAAGTGGTCTTCCTGGCACGGTAAACTCCCGTAATGAGTTCATCATCCAGTTGGATATTTCTGCAACACTACCCAGAGCACTTCGATAGAAAGGCTACGGCTGGGCGATTGTTGAGTGTTGGCAGGGTCGAGTTTTCAAAATGATGTTTCCATCAAATGAAGTATCTCGTAACTTCATTTCTTTTGAATGATATTTCAAAGATTGATTATATACAAGTTATGCCTTGTAGCTCCATATATGTGATGAACTATTTATACCTTGAACGGTGGTAGTTCAAGTAGTATTCGGAAAGGATATAAGTATATTGGAGTATCTTGTAACTTCATCCTTTCAACTTATATCTAGTAAATGATTATCTTATGCATGACAAAGATTTTCAGAAAAATGTTGAGACAAGGTTAGATATATGAGATCACCTTGCAACGATATTTTTATACAGTTATAAACTGGAACTCTGTGTATATTATACATGGTAGAGGATTTCAAAGATTTTGAAAAGTATATAAGTATATATACTGAATATTTTGCGACTTCATCGCATTAAGAGGTCAAACTTGGTTCATTTCTTCTTGACCAAGACTTTCATGAGTACTATGAGAATGCTCATATATTGTTAATTATTATGCATATTATTTCGGTGGGCTTGTTGCTCACCCTTGCTTTCTTCTCTCATCACACAACATCAGATAGAAAAGATGAACAGGACCAAGCTTCCAATTCGCAAGCGGTTAGGAAACGTTCCGCAGTTTTCTGGAAGCATTGATGCCGCCGTAGCTGAGGTAGGAACTACCAATAGGCTAGGCTTCAACTATTGATGAACCAGACTTATGTATATTATGAATTGTAATAATAGCAAAGCATATGTAAATTATTCAGAAACCCTTTTGAGGTGAAATGGTTTATAATTGTGGAATAAATGACTTGTGTTATTTTTGGTTTTCATCTCTGAGACTATAACTTGTGGTGTGTGTGTGTATATTGTGGGGTCACAGTACGCAGTAGTTGGTTGATTGTTAAGGTTAAGTATTATTAAATGAAATGGAACTCGTGACAACCCGGATCCCTGACCCCGGATCTGGGGTTGTTACAGAAGTGGTATCAGAGCTAAGCGTTATAAACCTCAGAGATGATGTGACGTTAAGATAATAAGTTCACTAAGATAATAAGAACTCTTGCCAAGTTCATAGTCGGGCTACCTAACGTAGTACTGACAGTTAAAACAATTATGGGAACCCTTATAAATATCGTGATAGAAGCGTAGTTCGTTATCGTATATGGTAGTGGGACTCCGAACCCTGAGGTTGAGGAGCAACAGCGCGATGATGTTTTATTACTAATTGGAGATCGGATTGTGGATCCCATAGAGCGTCCTAACGCAGGACCGGATGATGTTCATATTGAGGACGTAGCGGTTGAGGACGTTGTCCTAGAAGGGATTGTTGCTGAGGAGGATCCCGTGGAGGATCCTAACCAGAATGAATAAAGGACCACTGAGGAATTGATGACCATGGTTAGGGAGACTACCAGAGGTAGGATTGGCCGGTCACTACTGGAGGTTCGTTCAAGTTTATAAAGATAGTAGCCCCTTTAACGTGGCTTACTCGTAAGACTGAGAAGTTCGAATGGACAGAGAAATGCGAGAACAGCTTTTAAGAACTAAAGAAAAGGTTGGTGACGGCCCCTATGTTGGCGTTGCCGGATGGAAAAAGGAGATTTTGTGATGTGTAGTGACGCTTCACATAAGGAATTAGGGTGCTTCTTATACAGCACAACAAGGTAATCGCGTACGCGTCAAGACAATTAAGGGAATATAAAATTCGATATCCCCACCCATAAGCTTGGGCTCGTGGCAATAGTTTTGCCATAAAGATTGGAGGCACTACTTGTATGGAGAGAAGTGCGAGATTTACACAAGCCATAAGTGCTCTAGTGCATTTTCACGCAGAAAGAGCTCAACATGCGCCAGAGGAGGTGGTTAGAGCTAATCAAGGATTACGATTAAGAGATTCTTTATCATCCAGGGAAAGCCAAAATGGTGGCTAATGCCCTTAGTATAAAGGAGAGACTCAAGATGAAAATGTATTTGGGAGAGTTGATAAGAGATTTTGAGAAAATGGAAATAGAAGTGAAGGTAACCGGAGCCGGTACCGAAAAGCTGTTTGAGATTGCAATACAACCCGAATTATTGGAAAGATCATATTGTGCCAAGAAAAAGTGATGAATGAAGGCAGAGAGCCAACAAATAGAGAAGAGATTAATACCGAGAAAGAGGATAAGGGAATAATGAGGTATTCCTACAGAATTTGGGTTCCAAACGTTCAAGAGCTTAAGGACGAGATATTAGGTGAAAGCCATAGTTCGAGGAATAAGATTTAGGGCAAACCCTGAATGTGATAGTAAGGGAGGACGCCATCAAGATAGAAGGAACCCATAACTTAATGAAGTGGAAAATGAGGATTTAAAACATGTAGGATGACCCCGATTATGGGGAGGATGAGAAAACCGAAGTCGAGCAAGATAGGGAGAACCAGGACGGTACTCCTATGGGGCAATTCATGGACCTGCCTAAACAAAACTTATACTTTTACCCCAACCACCACCCTGAGGAATCAATGCGGTGGGAAATTCTTTCATGACCTTTAAGTCGCTAAGCTTTCAGAGTTCAAAGGAACAAGGTGACCCAGTCGAGACAAGTGCCTGGATAAAGGAAATATAGGAACCATTTGAGATTCTAAATAATTGACGAAGCGAAAAAGACTGTTTTTGTCACTTACTTTTCTAAAAGAGAGACCACCTGCTGGTGAAAGACCAAGAAAGGCACGGAGCCAGAGGTTATAATAAACTGATTAAAGTTCAGTCAATTATTCTCGGGAAAGTAATTCCCAAGGTTATAGAGATAGTGTAAAAGCTTTAGAGCCAGAACAAAGGCGGACGAGTATGATGAGTTATGAATCTAAGTTGTAAAAGTTGTCAAGATTCGTCTGGAGGACAAGAATTCTAGAATGACGTGATGTTTGAAATCAATGCTTATGTTGTGTTGGTTCATGAAATGGTTATAATAGAAATGAAAATAAAAGAAACTGAAGTGAAAAGGAATATAATGGCAATAAAGTTTGAGGAATGATAAGGGAGTTGGGTATGAGGAAACTCTAAAGACTCATAGAAATAGAAATAGAAAAGTATGTAATCAACGGGATGAGGGTGATTCACCATGAGTTAAAGTTGGTGGTTTAAGGCATAAGTGATATGTATATTGTATCCCCTTTAAGTTGGGAGTATTGGAAGACACTTCGAGATAGATCGATGGGCTAATAAGAAAACATGGATGGACTGAGGAGACAGGATAACAAGATATTAGGAAAATGGGATGAAGGAAGTGACCTTCAAGAATGTGAAGTGTAAGACCGGTGGCTTGATACCCAGAAAGAGAGACGCCATGTATGAAAGATATCCCAACATTGAGATGACTGTTGAGATAAACAACAAAAGTAAATGAGAAATTATTAAGAAGAAGTTCACGTTGAACACGACCAATATCTTCCGAAACATCCCTGTTGTCATTACTGAATCAGGCAAGAAAAGCGGATAACCGTTCTTATATTTTGGAGTCCATATTGATTGACCTCATTTTGAATGCAGATGTTATAGTGAAATTAGGCATATACTATCAAGGTGGGAATGATTGAATAAGATACCCTTATCAGGGATATATGACTTGATTTATCCATGGAAGGATGCATGTACTTTTTTTAAAGGTGGAATTAAGGATAGAACATCGGTAACTTAAAATGAATCCTAGGGGAATGCATAAAGGTTGGAATTTCACCCTTAATAGGGACATCATGAGTTTTGACAGTATAAATTGGAAAGGATTAAGGTAACAACAACCTTTAAGGATCAGTGGAGAAATTTTTCAGAAGTATATAGACAATGATTCTGGTATTAGTAAATGGTATCTTGATATGCCCTATGCCTAGGGTGTACCTGATGAAGGATTTAAGGATAACCTTAGAGGTTTTACAAGGAGAAAGGTAATATTCAAAGTTCTCAAGAATAGAAATTTTGATGAAGGAAATATGACGTAAATATAATAATGCCAGGTGGGGCACGTGTTGAACCATAAGAAAGAATAGATCAACCCAATGAGGGTCGAGATTGGTGAAAACAAGAAGGACCCAAGGTAAGAGACGTCCTAAGTATGATCGAGAGTCAGTCGTGATAATGTTAACCTCAAAAAGACCGAGGCAATAACTTATTGAAAAATGGTGATTTTTTTTTCTCACCAAAGCGTAAGGAAGAGCATTTTCACACAAGCAATGATTGGAAATGAGGCAGAAAATTTAGTTGAAGATCATTTAAAATGATATTGATTGTAAGAAAATTTTACTATCAGGAAAGGCCAAAGAGGTGGCCGACACTCTAAGTGTAAGAGAGGAATCATAGGCACTCGTGCCAGAAGAATACAGTGATGATGGTTGAAGCCGTGAAGGTTGTATTATGGTTTGGAAGATTGACATTCCTTCTGATGACTGTACAATACTCAACCGTAATAGTAGTTTGGTAAAGGTTTAATTCGTATAATCGCCATGAGCGGGCTATCTATCTTAGAAGGTACTATCTTGAGAATAAGCCAGGACCATGTTTCAAAAGGACTAAACAAACCTTTGAGTTAAGTCTTCTATTGAAGGCATATGATTAAGAATGGTATTAACCTGCTATCGTTGCTTTCATTGAAACTCTTCTGTAATTTTATCTGCTTCATGTCATATGTACGTCAAGTTCAGGAGTGTTCTTCATGAATCATGAATGGTGATTATGTTTCCTCCTTAGAAGAATTCTATATGACATGTATGGACTCCGGATGGTTAGCTATTAAGACTTCATGGAAAACAAACGACTACAGTAGGTCAACGGTGGACCATAGTAATGCAGGAATGATTCTATGAGTAGTGAGCCGATTACTTACAACCGTGAGAGTTGTATTGGAATGGATGTTGAGATTGAGTACCACTAATCGGGTCGTGGTGGTGTATAAGTTATCATTGATAGACTAATTAAGTAGATTATCTACCTATTGAATATTTATTCCTTCTTATCAATAGAGAGTCGTTTTACTATACGAGGAAGGTTGCGGTGCAAGCATAGAATTCTAGTAACGATGATGTATAGAATGGGATCCCAGATTCGATTTTCGATGTCGAGGGAGTTTCAAAGGTTATTATGTATAAGCTCGAGGAAGAGTATGGGTCCATAGAATGATGGACGGTATAGCAAAAATATTTAAGCATGTGAAATGCGATGCGATAATACTTGATATTGATATATATACGTATATGATTTGTTCTCCTATGACAAACCTCTATAGTTCAGAGGTAGATTCCAAGCCAGATATTTTATTGCAGTATATTTTATATATATACAATTCTCTTCAATTCGTTCTTTTCTCTCCTTTTCATTTCATATAAGCTGAGAAGAACAACCCTTCCAGAAGGGGAGGTATTGCCGAATGACTATCTATCTGTGTGATAGAAGCCTAGTAGGATACCATATATTGTTTAATTGCTTGTCAAGTACTAAAGGCTGGCCACCTTCTGTACTAACTATGCAATAGAACAAGTGTTCATGATCATAGTGATCTCTCAACAAATTCTTTTACTTCTATACGATGGATCAAGCTTTCAAAGATAAAAGCAGCTAGAAAGGAGTAGTATCAGTGCGGTGGTATTCCGAATCTAACGCGTTCGTGATACTAAGGTTGACGCAATTATTAAAAGGTTATAGAAAGCTAACAAGCAAAAGTGTAACCGGTATAATATTATGTACGGAAGATAGTAATGACTACGAACTGGAAAATAATGGGTATTGAGAAGCAAAAGCTATAATGCTAGAAGCTATGATGAGAGTCTGTGCAATAGACTTGAAAGAATTTGAAATGGTCACTTAACACGGATTGAGATTTCTTACGACAATAGATCATATGTCAGTATTGAGATATCGCCTTATGAGATCCTTGAGGGAAGACAATGTCGATCTCCCTTATGATAGGATGATGTTACAGAGCGCAAGATGCTCAGACCAGTAGTGGTCCAAAGGACCAAGGATATAATAGATCTAATCAGAGGACGGCTGGTAGTAGCCCAAGGTGGAAATAAAAAGTATGTTGATTTGACACGAAAGGACAAGGAATAGGAAATAGGGGACCTAGTAATGTTAAAGGTATCCCTTGGAAATGATGGATGAGGTTCGGAAAGAAAGGAAAGCTAAGCCCACGAATTGTTGGACCCTTTGAGGTATTAAGACGTATTGGGAAGTTAGCATATGAGCTAGCCCTACCCCTGAACATGTAGCAAGTTCATAACATGTTCCACGTATCAATATTAAGGAAGTATAATTCGGATGCCAGACAAATAGGGGCATATGAGCGCATAGACATGCAACCCGACGTAACCTATATAGAGCAACCAGGAAGGGTTATAGATTGAAAAGGAACAAGTGCTTAGGAGAAGGGCTATCAAACTAGTCAGAGTTTGATGGTAGAACCACAATGTGGGAAGATTGACTTAAGAGTTAGAAAGTGCAATGCTAAGAAAGTATCCCTATTCATTTTTTCCTGATTCCGGGACGGAATCCTTTTAAGGAGGGGAGACTGTAATAACCCCAAAATTTTTGAACTTTTAGTAACCCTTATGAATAGTGTTTTGCTGATTATGCTGAATAAGAAAACTTTCCATGTCACACTATGTAGGGGTTCTTCTATTGTTATTCTGAGATCTTATTAGTACTTTATATGGGATATAAGTGTATGTAAAGATCGTCAGAATCCAAATTCGAACACTTTGATTTTTCCCGAAAATCCACCAGATACCGAAAAAATTGAGTATAAGGGAACAGGATAAAAAGGATTTAAATTCAAGGATTATAAGAAAGGATCATAAAAGGAATATAATGTATTGATAAAGGTTAAGGAAACCCAAGTAATAAGATCCCGGGTATGATCCCTCAAACGATAAACGAAAACAAAAGTTAAGCGAACCGTATAACAGATCAGCGGTCATTAGCCAAGTAATTAGGAGCTAATCAAAGAGGTTAGTGAGGATGATGTCATCAAACCAATAAGAAGAGGACAAGCATGGGAAGATGACATAAGAATGATGACCTAAGCATGACCAAAAAGAAAGGAAGGTTGGTTGATTATAAACCACACAAAATTCACCATGGTTAAAAGGTAATAAATCAAAACAAAAGTGGATCAACCAAGCCAAATAAATCAAAAAACACAAAAACACATCTTGACTTCATTTCAAGCAACAAAGCTCTCGGCTTTTCTTCTTTTTCAAAGAGGAAAATTTCAAAATCCAAGATCCAACCATTGTTAAATTGTAAGGTAATTATCCAAGGTTCCTTATGATTAGTTATGGCTATCCTAGGAGTTTAAGCTCCAAATTCCTTCACAATCTCTTTCAATAAATCATTTAAGAAGAGTGTGAATAGTGTTTTCAAGAAATTTAAAGTATTTGATCTTGTGTTTTTGGTTAGATTAAGCTTTGGTAAGGACTTTCAAATGTGATTCCAAGCTCCTTAGTTACTCTCACTCACCAAGGAAGGTATAATCTCTTAACCTAGCATTTTTATTGAATATTAAGAGCTTATTATGAGTAGGATAGTTCATGAGAAGCATGGTGATTGAATATGTAGAGATTAGTTGGTTTTGTGATGTTTTTGGAGTTGTAAAGCTTGGTTATTAGTTAATGAACTTAAAAATAGTTTTAGTTCATGTTTGAGAATAATATAAATTGAAGAACTTGAGGTGTTGGGGCTGTTTTAGTAATTTATGGATGGATTTTGGTTGTATGGTTGAATTGTGTTTGAATTGTGGTTGATTTGGAGTAGGATAAAATTTGGTAATCGCGTAAACATAGCTGTCGTAATGTCCGATTTACTTTAGACTGTTTTGTTCTTAACATCAGGACCTGAGAACTCACTTTTAGGTTTTGACCATTGCCATGATTAGATAGTTCACGTTACGAGCTTCATTTTGATATGTGGTTCGTTTGTATCCGATGCACGGTTTAGGAGAAACGACCGTTTTAAGTAACGGCGTTTCGCGAACAAACCATTACCCCTCGCCTTACTTTGAAACATAGGTTAAAGACCTTCAAGGACTAATTGGAGTATGATACATTTATGTAAAGTGTATTAGGCAGTTGGTAAGGCACTCGCGAAAGAATCGCCTTAAAACTCTTAATGGTTAATTTATTAAAAATGGTGGAGCCGAGGGTACTCGAGCGACTTAAGTGAATCGTTAAGCGCAAAAGCGAACGTTAGGGTCTAATTGGTTAAAGTATAGATTCATAAGCGACTTTGGTTTAATTCCAACTTATATGTTGTTTATAGGTTACTAGACTCATTCCAAGCCATTTATCACCCCCACTCGCTCAGGCAAGTTTTCTAGCCGTTATATTGTTGTTGTGATGTATACATATGTATATGCATTATCTTGTGATAGATGCATGGTGGTTAATTAGCAAATCTTGCGATATATTGGAGCATGTGATATGGTATATATGCATGTCGATGTTCCCGAGTATATTGTATATATTTATATATATATATGGATATAGTTTTCAAAACTATCAATCGAATAAGGTTTATTCGATAACTTTATTTTATTTAATGAATATTAGTTGATTATTCATTCGAGGACTTATGACTCCGTTTATTTTATTTAATGAATATTATTTTGAATATTCATTCAAGGACTTATGACTCCGCTTATTTATTAAATAATATTCTTTATTTTATTAAAAAATAATGTTTCGATAATCAAACTTATTTTCGATTATTCAAATAAAGATCATACTTTCGTATAAGTATATCTTTGGTTATTTATTATTCATTTCAAGTATAAGTTTTAAAACTTCTACTTCAATTATTTTTATAAAGATTATTCTTTATGGGAATATTATTTAAATAATAATATTCAGATATTTTCTAATATATTGGGACTGATTTATTTTATTAAATCAGCATTACTCCAAACATTCTTAAAAAATATTTTCGAGTCTTCAAAATGATTTTTAAAAGTTAGGGCGGATCCCAAAACCCATTTTTATATTTAAGATCTTCCTTTCGAAGGGGATTTAAATACCCGTTCAAAACCTGAGGGATCCGGCTCTGTGGTGTGTTATATATTCGCAACAAGGTTGCTATTTTGATAAAAGAGTTTTTGATTACTTACCCAATACTCGGGAAGTAAAATTCTTGGAACAAGTTAATCCATTAACAGGCATCGCCTGGGAAATATCGGTAAATTTTCCTTTCCAACTAGATACGACTTCTTGGTGGAGCCGTATCAACAAGTTTCTACTTGAGGAAAGTGGGGACGAGCTTTACGTTTCAGAGTCATGAATTTCATCTGAACTAGGAGTGGCGTAAGTGGTCGAGTGGCGCCGGCCCAGCCTTATTATATTGGCCCAATTGGCCTGGAAGTTCCTCTAAGACGGTCCATTCCTTAGGAGTCCAGTGTTCGGTTGACAAGTAAATCCGACAGGTTCTCCTCTACATGTAGAAAATGGTGGGGTTGCACTACTACGACTGATCATCGTAAGTGGTCTTCCTGACGCGGTAAACTCCCGTAATGAGTTCATCATCCAGTTGGATATTTCTGCAACACTACCCAGAGCACTTCGATAGAAAGGCTACGGTTGGGCGATTGTTGAGTGTTGGCAGGGTCGAGTTTTCAAAATGATGTTTCCATCAAATGAAGTATCTCGTAACTTCATTTCTTTTGAATGATATTTCAAAGATTGATTATATACAAGTTATGCCTTGTAGCTCCATGTATGTGATGAACTATTTATACCTTGAACGGTGGTAGTTCAAGTAGTATTCGGAAAGGATATAAGTATGTTGGAGTATCTTGTAACTTCATCCTTTCAACTTATATCTAGTAAATGATTATCTTATGCATGACAAAGATTTTCAGAAAAACGTTGAGACAAGGTTAGATATATGAGATCACCTTGCAACGATATTTTTATACAGTTATAAACTGGAACTCTGCATATATTATACATGGCAGAGGATTTCAAAGATTTTGAAAAGTATATAAGTATATATACTGAATATTTTGCGACTTCGTCGCATTAAGAGGTCAAACTTGGTTCATTTCTTCTTGACCAAGACTTTCATGAGTACTATGAGAATGCTCATATATTGTTAATTATTATGCATATTATTTCGGTGGGCTTGTTGCTCACCCTTGCTTTCTTCTCTCATCACACAACATCAGATAGAAAAGATGAACAGGACCAAGCTTCCAATTCGCAAGAGGTTAGGAAACGTTCCGCAGTTTTCTGGAAGCATTGATGCCGCCGTAGCTGAGGTAGGAACTACCAATAGGCTAGGCTTCAACTATTGATGAACCAGACTTATGTATATTATGAATTGTAATAATAGCAAAGTATATGTAAATTATTCAGAAACCCTTTTGAGGTGAAATGGTTTATAATTGTGGAATAAATGACTTGTGTTATTTTTGGTTTTCATCTCTGAGACTATAACTTGTGGTGTGTGTGTATATTGTGGGGTCACAGTACGCAGTAGTTGGTTGATTGTTAAGGTTAAGTATTATTAAGGGAAATGGAACTCGTGACAACCCGGATCCCTAACCCCGGATCTGGGGGTGTTACACCCACCAAAACTCAAGATACTCAAAAAAATTAAACTCACAGTCGATATGAGAGTATTATGGTTCCCATACTGAGAGCATCTGAGTATCCTATATGGAAGGTAAAGATGGCTATGTTTCTGGAAGCCACGGATCCAGAATACCTTGATAGAATTAATGATGGACCATATAATCCTACCAAGCTTTCTGTTGCAGTTGTTGATCAACCATCAAAGATGATACCTAAGGAGAAAGGTGATTACACAGCTGAAGACATCTCATCTATTGCCAAGGATGCAAGGGTAAGGCATCTACGGCATAGTGCAATTGACAATGTCATGTCAAACAGGGTAATTGGATGCAAGACTGCAAAGGAGATATCAGATGCTTTGGAGACAAGATGCCAGGGAACTGATGCAATCAAAAAGAACAGGATGACTATACTCACACAAGAGTATAAGCACTTTAACTCAAAAGTTGATGAGTCATTAACTGATTTACATGACAGGTTTTCCAAACTCTTGAATGATTTGTCACTGGTGGACAAGGAATATAATCTTGAAGATTCAAATCTAAAATTCCCTTTAGCTCTTCCTGAAAATTGGGATTTGAAGTCTACCACCATAAGAGACAACTATGACCTTGCTGAAACTAATCTTGATGAAATTTATGGTATGCTTAAGACTCGTGAACTTGAGATGGATCAAAGGAGCAAAAGGCATGGAAGAAAGTCAAAGACAGTTGCTCTTAAAGCTGAGGAGGAATCTCCTAAAGTGGTTGTCTTAAAGAGGGGCAAAGGAAAGGCTCTCATCACACAGTCAGATTCAGAGTCATCATATTCTGATGATGATGATTCAAAATCTGAAAATTTATCTGAAGTGGATGTTGATGCAGAGATGATGCAACTGTGTGCTCTTATGGTGAAGGGTATCACAAAGATAGCCTACAAGAAATTCAGAAAGGGTAAGAAGTTTTCCAAGAAAGGTGGAAGTTCTTGAAAGAAAGGGTTCAGAAAGTCTGATGGCAAAGGAGGAAAGTCTGACAGAGGAGACAACTCAAATGTCAAATGCTACAATTATGGTGAAAGATGCCACATCTCTCCTGACTGCAAGAAAGGAAAAAGTGATAAAGGCCAGGCACTTATCATAAAGAAGAAAAATTGGGCAGACACTTCAGATTCTGAAGATGAGGTAAACTATGAGCTAATGTTGATAGCAGTTCTGATGCTACTGAATTAAAGGTACCTCAATCAACTCTTGCTTTTCATACTGATGATATTTATGAGCTAAGATTATATCTTAAAACCATGTTCATTAGTTTTAGAGATCAGACTTTAACAAATGAAAGATTAACATCTCAAAGTCTTGCTCTTAGAAACAGAAATAACTACTTAGAAAAAGAGTTAGTTATGTTCCATCAAACTCAGAAAGAAAGAGATGTGGCTTTGTATGTTAGAGATGAAGTGCTAAAATTGAATAAATCTCTTAAATCTGAACTAGAAGAGGAAAAGGAAATAATCAAAATTTGGACTAACTCTGGAAGAACAACTCAAAAAATCTTAGAAAATGGAAATTGGAAAGAAGGACTAGTTTACCTAGATGATAAAAAAGAAAAGGAAACTGTGTCATCTAAACCAAACCTTACCAAGAAAGCTGAAAAGCCAAAGGTAAATCCTGTTCAATTTATTGTAAAAACTGATGTGTCAAAATCTGAAAAGATGAATGATTCTAAAATAGAAGTCAAAGAAAATTCAACTTCTGACAAATTAAAACAGGATAAACCAGCTGAAGTACACATAGGTTTAATGACAAAGAAGCAGCTTAAGCATAAACTAAAAGAGATTATAAATGTGAATAAGGTAAAGAAAGCTAGGAAAAATAGGAATGGAAAGGAAGGTGTGAATAAAAGCAATAATTATATGCCTGTTCCTAATGCTCCTAGAAAGAAATGCTATAACTGTGGAAACTCTAACCATCTTGCTTCTTTTTGCAGGAAAAATAAAGATATAAACTCTTTACTTCCTAGATCAGGAGTTAAGAGTCAGTCTGTTAGGTTTAAACCACAAAATCCTTGTTTTCATTGTGGTAGTTTATTGCATTCTATTTATACTTGTAAGGAATATCATAGTTTGTACTATGATCATTATCAAATAAAACCTTCTTTGAAGAAAGTTAGTGTAATTCCTTCTAGAGTAAATTCTGATGCAAAGTCTGATATAAAGTCTGATAAGAAGCATGTTAGTATAAACTCAGAAACTAAATCTGCTGCAAATGCTAACAAATTTAAAAAGGCCAAAGGATCCAAGCAAGTCTGGGTCCTTAAAACTAACCAATTGTGGTCTTTGTGATTGCAGGGCAACAGAAAAAACATCTTAGTTCTGGACAGTGGATGTTCAGGATATATGACTGGAAATAAAGCCCTGCTATCAGACTTTGTGGAGAAAGCTGGCCCAGCAGTTTCTTATGGAGATGGCAATATGGGAAAGACTCTGGGATATGGCAATATCAATCTTGGGAATGTCATAATTGAATCAGTAGCTCTTGTCTCAGGACTTAAATATAATCTGCTAAGTGTGAGTCGAATCTGTGACAGAGCTTATCATGTGGATTTCTTTGAAGAACACTGTGAGGTTGTAAGTAATTCTACAGGCAAAGTGGTTCTGAAAGGTTACAGACATGGTAACATATATGAAGCCAGACTTTCAACAAGTTCTGATGGTTCTGCAATCTGTCTGTTAAGCAGAGCATCAATTGAAGAAAGCTAGAATTGGCACAAGAGACTCTCTCATTTAAATTTCAACAACATAAATGAGCTAGTTAAGAAAGATCTTGTGAGAGGACTGCCAAAATCAGTTGTTGCTCCTGATGGTCTTTGTGATTCATATCAAAAGGCAAAACAAAGAAAATCTTCATTCAAGAGCAAAACTGAATCCTCAATTCTTGAGCCCTATCACTTACTGCATGTTGATCTATTTGGTCCAGTCAATGTCATGTCCATTGCAAAGAAGAAATATGCTATGGTTATAGTGGATGAGTTCACAAGATACACTTGGGTGTATTTCTTGCACAAGAAGAATGAAACTGCATCTACTCTAACTGATCATGTCAGACAGCTGGATAAGTTGGTCAAAGATTCTGTTAAAATAATAAGAAGTGATAATGGCACTGAGTTCAAGAATTCAATCATGGAAGAGTTCTGCAAAGAGCATGGAATAAAGCAGGAATTTTCTGCACCTGGAACTTCACAGTAGAATGGAGTTGTAGAAAGAAAGAACATGACTCTTATTGAAGCTGCACGAACTATGCTTGATGAAGCAAAGCTACCAACCTACTTTTGGGTTGAAGGTGTGCAGACTGCTTATTTTACACAGAATGCTACACTCATAAACAAGCATGAAAAACACCATATGAGATGGTGAAGAAAAAGAAACCAAATCTGAAATACTTTCATGTATTTGGATGCAAGTGTTTTGTTCTTAAGACTCATCCTGAACAGCTGTCAAAATTTGATCTAAAAACTGATGAAGGAATTTTTGTTGGATATCCACTTTCCACAAAAGCCTTCAGAGTCTACAATTTAAGAACAAGGGTTGTCATGGAATCTATGAATGTATCTTTTGATGATAAAAAGATAACAGGACTAGAAGATTTCAATGATCATAATCAGCTGAGATTTGAAAATGAAGATGTAAATTCTGATACTGTAAATTCTGATGACCTAAGTCCTGATCCTGTAAGTTCTGGCGGGTTAAATTCTGATGTCATTGAAACTGTGGTAACTACTCCAAGGGATAATGCACCTGTTCAGGGGGAGCAAGCTGATGAACCTACCACATCTCAAGACTCTCAAGAAGCATCAGAACCTGTCACTGGCTCTTCAAGTTCTGATTCATCAAGTTCTGATGAGCCAAATTCTGATAATTCTGGAAACTCTGATTCTTCAAATCCTGAAGGATCCAACTCAAATTCTGAAATTTCAGAGAGCATAACTTCAGGGGGAGCATCAGAAAATGCTGATGGAGACATCATGGATCATGGGGGAGGATCCAGTTCTAGAGATCAACTTCCATCTGCAAGGATGTGGACTAAATCAGATACCTCTGACTTAATAATTGGAGATCCTGAAGCAGGTGTCAGAACTAGAACAGCAACATCAAATGAATGTCTTTATCATTCCTTTATATCTCAGACTGAACCAAAGAAAGTGGAAGAAGCTCTTCAAGATGCTGATTGGGTGCAAGCAATGCAGGAAGAGTTAAATGAATTTGAAAGAAAAAAAGTTTGGACCCTAGTGCCAAGACCAAAGAACAGATCCATTTTTGGCACAAAATGGGTGTTGAGAAACAAAACTGACAGTGATGGCACAATTACAAGAAACAAAGCAAGGCTGGTTGCTAAAGGTTACTCTCAACATGAGGGTATTGACTATTATGAAACATTTGCTCCAGTTGCTAGATTGGAACCATAAGAATCTTTTTGGCTTATGCTGCTCACAAAAAGTTTAAAGTCTTTCAAATGGATGTGAAAAGTGCTTTTCTCAGTGGAGAACTGGAAGAAGAGGTATATGATGAACAACCTCCAGGCTTTGTAGATCCAAAATTTCCAAATCATGTCTACAGGCTTGACAAAGCACTTTATGGCCTAAAGCAAGCTCCAAGGCATGGTATGAAACTTTATCTCAATTCCTTCTAGAAAGTGGATTTACCAGAGGCACAATTGATAAAAATCTGTTCTACCTCAACCATGGAAAAGACTTACTTTTGGTACAGATATATGTTGATGATATCATCTTTGGTTCTACAAATGCCAAACTCTGTGAAAGGTTTGCAAAGCTAATGCGGTCAAGATATCAAATGAGTATTGATGGGAGAACTTAGTTATTTTCTGGGACTTCAAGTCAAGCAAAATGAAGAAGGTACTTTCATAAATCAATCCAAGTACACCAGAAATTTACTCAAGAAATTTGGAATGCAAGACAGTTCAACTGCATCCACTCCCATGGCCACTACAACCAAGTTAGATAAAGATACGGGAGCATCAGTAGATATTACTAACTACAGAGGTATGATTGGCTCTTTACTCTAATTAACGGCAAGTAGACCTGATATCATGTATGCTACCTGTCTTTGTGCAAGATTTCAGGCTGATCCAAGAGAAACTCATCTAATAGCTGTGAAAGGGATTTTCAAGTACCTCAAGGGTTCAACTGATCTAGGATTGTGGTATCCTAGGGAATCAGATTTTAAGCTAATAGGTTACTCAGATGCAGATTTTGCAGGATGCAAAATAGACAGGAAAATCACTAGCGGAAGCTGTCCATTTCTTGGAGGCAGATTGGTTTCTTGGTTTAGCAAGAAACATAAATCAATTTTCACATCAACTGCAGAAGCAGAATATATTGCTGCAGGAAGTTGTTGTGCACAAATTCTTTGGATGAAGAATCAGTTACTGGAATATGGGTTAGAATTTTCTAAAATACCCATTTACTGTGATAATCAAAGTGATATTGCTATGACAGGTAATCCAGTTCAACATTCAATGACAAAGCACATCAGCATTAGGTACCATTTCATAAGGGAACATGTGATGGAAGGTAAAGTGGAATTGCATTTTGTCCCAACAGATCAACAACTAGAAGATATCTTCACAAAACCACTTTGTGAAGCTACTTTTACAAGAATGGTAAATGAACTTGGAATGGTTTCAGGTTCTTTCTCAAAATCTGTTTAGTTTTTGTTCTCATGCATTAGTCTTTATGATCAGTGTTTACAGATTGTCTTATCTCCATATAATCTATGCTTAAACTGTAATATATTAAATACTGATCATTATTAGATGTGATTCTATATACTCTGATAGTGTTTTGAATGTTCTGTGACTATTCACTCCAATGAGGATTATTTGTTAGATGCTGACTTAGTAGTCTTTAACAAACTGTGTATCCCATGTTTGAATTAGTTGTTTATGTGGAAATCCATAACACAAGCAAACTCTAATTTTGATCTTAGTCAAATTTACTTTGTGTATCTTATTACTAAGTCACAAACTAGATTATTGTTTCTTATCTGCCAAATTCTGATGTCAGTAAATCTTAAGAATAAACTACATGCTTGATAAGCCTCACTTATCTGAAGAAAACAAAAGAAAAGAAAAATTGAAGTCAGGTACTCCTTTGAGATCCAGATTAAATATATGAAAGGGAAGACCCAAGTGCATTGCTGGTATTAAGTTATATGCATTAGAAAAGCAAATAAATTTTTCATGGTGACTTTTCACATTCTTTGATTACTGGAGAAATACTCTGATAATAGCATAAATTCTGATAGCAGTTGTGACTCAATTACACTGAGAAGCGACTGTAAAAAGAATGTCAAAAGATGCATAAAATGAGCACAAACAGTTGAGGTGGACTCTTGCATAAATTTGTTCTATAGTAGACTTCAAATTAAAGACAGATATTAAGCATTTTTCTTAGTTATGCCTTATTTTTAAGATATCTGAAGTCTATCAGATTTTAATCTTTATCTGATCATTTGCAAATGCACACACTCTCACTCCATATGAATAATGAAAATTACTGTGGTGATTAAGTTGTTTTTGACAAACAGTTAAGTATTATTTACATAAATTATGAGGACAAGTTCTGATGAAAGTTCTGATGATTAAACTCTGAAGAAACCAGTCAGTATTTGTGTGAAAAATCACAGAAATAGGCATTCACCTTTTGGGTACAGAAGCCATGTTCTGATGACCGTTAAATTCTGATAATAGTCAAGTTTTGATGCAAATCCTGATGGAAACTTTGATGCTTACGTGTCATTATTTAATTGCTTGGCTTATTTTTAGTATTTACTATAACAGTTATATTTTGTCAGAAGATAATTAAGTGAGATAAAAACAAGGATAATTATTTGGTTTATGGGTTGCGTGTTTGTTTTGGTAACAGCATGTGAGCAATAATTACTGCACGTTTACCTTGCCCACTCATTACTTTTTTGACTGTTTCCATGCTGCCAGGTGTAAAAGGTCTGTCCTGCTTCACAAAAATGACCGTTGTCATGTGGAGTTTATAAATAAAAGAGTTAAAAGATTTTACAATCTTTTACCTACTATTTTTATTTTCTAATCTCTCTTATTCTCTCTCTCACTCTCTAATATTCTCTGAAGCTTTTTCATACAGGCATTTATCAAACAACTTTCGTACACACAACTTTCACTTAATTTCTTACAGAAATGGCACCCAAGGACATCATCTTTAATGGAGCCAAGTTTGTCCCCAACAATTACATGGCTATTCTTAGCAAGGATGATGCTCCATCAGATCTTCACTTCATCCACGACTTTCTGGCTCGAAGTGAGATTGGGTATGCTTTGACCCAACCACAATTACTCTCAGGAACTCAAATACAGGAGTTTTGAAGGAGTGGAGTTTATGATGATGGTGGTGAGGCTGGATCCCCAAGTATCATCTTTATAACAGTGGAAGAAGAGCATCTGGTAATATTATCAACAGTTCGACAGGCTTTGCACTTACCAGAAAATTGAACTTTTAATGCTCAGATTGAGGAGCCACTTCTACAGGGTATGATGGCCAATCTTGATTATGAGAAAGGTTTGTCCAAGCTGGGACAGCTGAAGAGGCCATAAATGCTACTTCTTTGATAGCATCACCAGAGCTTTTGCCAATAAATGCTCCAACTTTGATGTCATTCCTATTCTGAGTCAGCAAATAGGGTATGCACTTCTAAATCAAACTCACTTTGATTATGCTACTATTATTCTTGGTTTTATTGGGGATAGGATGAATGAGGACCCAAATACTGTGTACTTTGCTAGATTTTGTCAATTGATTTACAGTTTTTGTTGTCCTGATAAGCCTCAAAACTACAGTGAGACAATTCAACATTTTAAACTTGCTAAAAGGGCCTTCACAGACTTGCTATCTACTGATAATAAGAAAGAGATACTAAGACCCCTTCAAATTCCTGATTCTGTAAAACAGTTCTTAGTAAACTCTGACCCCAACATATACACACCAAAATTTCCTGAAGTTGCACCCTCTCAACCTCCATCAGTACCTGTAACCAATACACAACCAGCTCAATCCTCTCAACCTCAACCATAGCCTACCATCAGAACTTATTTCCAACCTGCACAATCTTCTCAACCACAACCATCTGCTACAACATCTAAACCCAAACCTTCAAGAGCAAAATCTATTCCTAAATCTCCACCAAGGAGAAGAAGGATGATTTTTATGGATGAATCAGATGAAGAGGAGCAAGTCCAGGTTCATGCATCAGAACCTGTGACAATAGAAGCTGAAAATGTAATTTTTCAGAAGGAGGTAGCAGCTGACAAGGTAACTCCTCAAAATTAAATTGAAGCTGAGGATTCTGGTATTTTAAAGAGGAAAAGGACTTCAAGTTTTGATGTTACTCAAGCAACTCCTCCATCATCCAGAAGATCAAAGAAGAAGAGAGCAGGAAGGCATATGGAACAATCTCAATCTGAGGATGCTAAAGAAGCTGAGGAAGGGGATCAAGAATCTCTGATCTCATCAGGATCAATAGTGATTGAAGCTTTGCCACCTCCACCTCAAGCTGAAGACACTGTTCCAGACACAGTGATCACACCTCCTGTCTCTCCTATCAAAGAAAATGTTCAAGTTGAAGATTCGGGATTAAGTCCTGAAATTGACCTTCATAGGCTGATCATTTGATCTGTCCTGTATCTGGAAACACCACAAGGACAAGTGACAACTCCACCTGTTTCTCCACTACATGCTGAAGTTCCTACCACTCCAATTCTGGATGTGGAAATAGATGAAGTTGTACCAGAATCTCCTACAGCCACACACACTCTTGTGTTGTCAGAAGATAATAAACTTATCTCAAGTTCTGAAGACAGTGCTCCAGTAAATACTCCAGCTCAAATTCTTGGAAAGGAGGCATTTCTTAAAAAGTTTGTTAAATAAGATGCTCCTATTCCATGGGAAGAAACTCACAAAGGAGTTGAATGGACCAAGAAGTGGAATGAATCTGATTTCATTCCAAGTTCAAAAGTTCTGTCAGATCATATTGCAAAAGCTGATGAGTTAATGACAAATTCTGATTTTAAAGCTCAACTTAAAGTCACAGCTCTCAGTACTAAAAGTCTTCAAGGTCAACACTCAATTACTCATGCCAAGGTTGATAAATTACAGGAAAATGCTGATAAGATGGACCTGATGATCAAGCTGGACAAGAACATGTTTATCAGACTTATTCATGAGAAAGTAGAGGCTATTGAGAAAGTTCAAGAAAAGCAACATGCCCAACTGACTGAGGTCCTGCAGAATCAAGCCTCTCAACAAGCTCAACTGAATGAAATCCAATCTTCAATAGAACTTCTTCTCTCTCTACTACTACCATATGAAGCCAAAAAGGGGGAGAAGGTAGTGAAGTCCAAATGCTCTAATAGTCAAGTACTGAAGAAAAAGGATGATAAAGAAGATGATTAGGGAAACCCTAGCAAGGGCAAGGGTCAAGGTCAAGGGCAAAGCAGCAAAGTTTCTTCACAGAAACTAAATCCTGATTCTAGAAAATCTTCTACACAAAAGAATACAAGTTATGAAGCTGTGAATGCTCAAGTTCTGAAAGCAAGTTCTGATAAAGTCTGATATCAAGTTCTAATCTTCTCATTTAAGGAGGAAGTCAAGACTCTCAGAAGTTTTTACAAACTCTGAAGCTTAAGGGAAGGGTGACTTCAGTCTATTATAAAGATCCCAAGATTCAGACACTTGATGAAGAAATTGCTAGAAGATTATTTCTCAAGCATAATCCTGGAATGGATTTAGAGACTCTCATGGAGGAAGAAGCTAGATTTGTAGCTGAAAAGACAAATCTTAAATCTAAGGCTTCTAATACAAAAAAACCTCCAAGGCCTAAGGCAAAAGGCATGGTGATCAAGGAAACTTCTGAGGCTTCAAAGCCCAAGACAAGATCACAAGTTGAAATTGATCTCAAGGAAAAAGGGAAAGGAAAGATTGATGAACCAAAAAAGACACAGGAGATGAAGATTCCACAAATCATGATGAAACCAGTGTGCAAAATGGTTCAAGTTTTTGATGATACAGCTGCTGAAGATGAAACTGTTGAAACTCTGAAAAGAAGGAAGATAACAGAAGAATCTAAGACAACCTCTGACATAGCTCAAGTTGTTCAGAGTGAAGAATAGCAAGTTATAGCAAATCCTGATCAAGTCATCAAGACATCAACCTCTGACAAAGCTCAAGTTTATTTGAACAAAATAAGAGTTACTGATAAGAGAAAACTCCTATGGAAAAATGTTAATCCATCAGATCCTAAGAAAAGTCAACTGCTATCTGATTTCATGACTGTTGGATTGAAAGCCAAAGAAGCAAGAGACAAAAATGGATTAGGTTCTGAAGAAGCCAAGATCAAGACAGGAGTTGAAGTACTTACTAGAGATCCATTCTTATTAACTGACAAACCACTTGAGGAAATTACACAAGAACACCTTGACAAGGTTATATCTGTTCAAGTGGTACTGGATGCTCATGATAAAAGTAATGTCAAAGAAAAGCTGATTCTGTTTCTTGAAGATGGAAGAACATACAGAATGTCAGAATCAGATGTGCTGAACAAATCTCTGAAAAAACTTCAATTTTTTCATTATCTTTTGGAGATAAAGTCTGAGATTACCAGGAGATGGTCAAATTTCATCATGAAGACCACAAGGGATAAAGCCAGAATCTCTGGATCAAGGGTTACAGAATTTGTTCCAAATATAGTTGAAGATGATGGAAGTGAAATTCCAATGAAGAAGGATTCTGCTAAACTTGAAGTTATTCTGAAAGAGAAGTGTCTGTGCTATAATGAAGACTCATCTCATCCAAGAGTAATCAGACTTGGTGATGGATTAGAAAGAAATCACATCTCAGCACTTAGGACTACAATCTATCAGATTAGAAGTCAAGATGAAGATTTGAAGCAAGTCAAGGCTACAATAGCTCAAGTTCTGAGGAATGCAGAAGAGAAGCTGATATCAAACTTTGTCAAGAATCACTTTGAATTCAGATTGACTCAGTAAAATTGGCAAAAGCTGCAAGGACTGTAAGTTATAGTTAGTTATTTAAATAAACTCTCATTGCATTTGTACTTAAATGTTTTTTACATCATCAAATCTATTAACTTGTATATTTTTCATAATTTACAAGTTGGGGGAGATTGTTAAATATATTTGTGATGTCATGTCTAATATGTTGTGTTTAGTTTCAGAACTTAACAACAGGACTTATCAGAACTTAATGGAAATCAAAACTTACTGAAGTCAGAACTTATATCAGAACTTAAGGCCGTCAGGATTTATATCAGGACTTAAGTGCAGGTACTTCAGATAAGGAATACGGCTGATTTACAGGAGAGGATCTGGACTAAAACAATAGAAGATATGCATGAAGAGTTGGACAGCTAGAAGACTTGCAGAAGATAATATCTGACTGATATATTTTAGGAGACAGAATTATATTCCAAATCAATTAGAAGATATCTTGTAACTGTGTACTATATAAACACAGCTTAGGGTTTACACTATATGTGTTATCATTCACGAGAAAAATTATACATTGTAACCTAGAAGCTCTTAGTGATTTTGTTCATCACTGAGAGAGTAGTTTAACCTACTTTGTAACAGAGCTTATTATATTGAATAAACTTGATTACTGTTACATACTTGTGTTCGAAATCAATTTGATTGTATAAACACTATATTCAACCCCCTTCTATAGTGTTGTATGACCTAACATGTCATCGTCAAAAGTCACATCTGTGCCTTCCATAATCTTCTTTTGATCAATCACATAGACTTTGTAGGTTGTTCTTTCCAGTGAATATCCCAGAAAAATTGCTTCAAAAACCTTTGAGTCAAATTTTCCCTCATATTCAGAGTTGTCTTTTAAAATGTAACACTTGCTTCCAAACACATGAAGATGCTTTACAGTGGGATTTTTCTTAGACAAGATTGAGTAAGGTGATTTTCCATGGGCCTTGTTAATGAGAAATCTGTTTTGAGTTTAGCATGCAGTTTTAACAGCTTCTTCCCGAAAACTTGTAGGCAGCTTGGCATCTTGCAATATTATTCTAGCATCCTCTACCAAAATTTTATTCTTTCTTTCAACTACCCCATTTTGTTGAGGTGTTCTAGCAGCTGAGAATTCTTGAACAATTCCTTTGCTCTTGCAGAATTCACTCAATATTATATTTCTGAATTCTGTTCCATTATCACTTCTCAATCTCTTTACACAATTATGATCTTTAGCCTATTTTTTAATCTTCTTGATGTGTTCAATTATGATATGTGGAGTCTCATCTTTGGAGTGCATGAACTCTACCCAGGTGTATCTTGAGAAATCATCCACCATCACAAGTGCATATTTGTTTCTTGAAATAGACAAGACATTTACTGGCCCAAACAAGTCCATGTGAATAAGTTGCAATTGTGCACTTATAGAATTCACAGATTTTGACTTGTGACTTGATCTTTTCATTTTTCCTTTCTGACAAGCTTCACAGACTTCAACTTGAGCAAACTCCAGATTAGGCATGTCTCTTACCAACTCTTTATTGACCAAGGTGTTGATTGCCTTAAAATTCAAATGAGACCACTTTTTATGCCATAGCTTGCCTTGTTCTTCTGATGCCTTGGTGTAGAAGTAACAAATTCCATCCTTATTTGTTGAGTCCAAGTCTGCAACAAATAAGCTTCATTTCCTTGCTCCTTTCAGAGCAACTTCACCAGTTTTCTTGCTGATAAAAGTGCATTCTTCTTTGTTGAATAAAAATTCAAAGCCTTTTTCTGCAAATTGGCTTACACTGAGAAGATTCACTCCAAGACCAGCTACCAGTGCTACATCATCAATGACAACATTTCCAGAAACAATCTTGTCATATCTCATTGTGAATCCTTTGATGTTGTCTCCAAAGGTCACCAAAGGGCCAGCATTCTTCTCAAATTATGATAGCAGGGCCTTATCACCTGTCATATGTCTGGAATATCCACCATCTATAATCCATATGACTTTCTTCATTTTGCCCTGCACACAATGAGTTTTAAGTGTGTTTAGCAACCCAAGCAGTGTTGGGCACTTTCTTCTTGTTAACTGATTTAGCAGAAGCAGAATGAGTAGTGTCAGATAAAATAGAATTCATTGACTGTTATGCATTTTCCCTATATTTTGCAGACCCAATTTTTGTTTCTTTGAGGTCTACTCTCAGTTTGTGGCAACTTTTCATCACTTTTACAAAGGTGAGTTAGGTGATTCACAGAGCCACATTTTTCATATTTTTTTCTTGGAGCATCTGCAACATAAGCAAAGTTATTGGTTTTGTTTATCCCAATTTTCCCATTTCTATTTTTCTTCTTCTTTCTTGCATCTTCAGTCTTGGTTTCTTTGACAGGTGTCTTGGAACTTTGTTTGTCCATGAGCTTCTCTTCAGTTTTGGATGATTGAGTTGCTTCTGTATTTTTCTTCTCATCATCTTCATCAGCAATTTCTTGCTTGATGATCAACTCTTCTTCACTGAAGTTGATTTCACATTCCTTGAACATAGGTGATACAACCTTTTTCAGCATTGCTGGAACATTTTCATTTTCAGTTGTTTTTCTTATATCACCTATATCTTTCTTCTTGATGTTCAAGGCATCATAATCAAGACCAATAGTAATATTTGCACATGACTTGTTTTTCTCATGATATTGTCCAACCAACTCAGATGCATTCTTGAAGGACTTCAACTTGACCTCATTCTTTTCCAGCTTCTCCTTTAACACTGTTTCAATTTCACTTGCACACTTGAGCTTGTTTTTCAGATATGCATTTTCTTGTCTTACAGCTTCAAGCTCCACTAACAACAATTCAACTTCTTGTTTCTCATTTTCAAGCTTCTTATTTATCTTTGTCAGTCTGCTAACTTCTTCATTAGCAGCAACCATAATTGTGTGAATGTGAAACATTTATATGCTCATCTTCTCTATAGTTTCCTTATATTGACTCACATTTAAATCAATGGTGGTAAGAGTTGATACCTGTGATTTAGATGAGGATGATTCTACTTTCTCCAAGGTCATTAGTGAATAATTTCCAAATTCTTCATCTTCATCATTTTCAGAATCATCCCAACTTTTTCCCTTTGCAATATAAGCTTTGCTTTGCTGTTTCTTCAGAAGAGACTCATACTTTGCTTCCAGTTTAAGATAAGCTTTGTCCTTCTTTGCTTTCTTGGGTTTCCTGCATTATGTAGCAAAATGGCCTAGTTCATCACAATTGTAGCACCTTATCTTTGATATGTCAACATATCCAGTTTTGTAACCATTCTTGCTATCAGATGTGTACTTCCCTTTTCCTTTCCAGCTGCTATTTTTGTTGAAAGACTATCCTTTACCCTTGAAGAATCTTGGCTTTTTTACTCTAATGTTTGAGAATTTTCTTGCCAAATAGGCCATTGACTGATCTAACTCATCAAATTCATCCATGGTGTAGAACTCATCTTCTTCCAGTTCCAGTATGACTTGTTCCTGAGAGTCATTGTTTCTTTGCTCACTTATTGAGGCAACTGGAGTTTGGGATCTTGGCTCATCATTAGAGGTCTGGCCATCATTGACAATTAGAGCACTAGAACCATCCATAACATGTCCTTGACCAGCTCTTAATGATTTCCTTTGAATCATTTCTAATTTATATGTTTTTAAGATTCCATAAAGAACTTCCAATGTTATCCTGCTTAGATCTCTCCCTTCTCTGATTGCCGAAATTTTCTAATCCAAATGGTCAGGGAGTGTGAGAAAAAACTTCAAGTTTACCTCTTCAGCTTCATAATATTTATCATGAAGCTGCAAGTCATTTATCAGCTTGTTTGACCTTTCTAACACATCAGTGATACTTTCTTTTGGCTTAGCCATGAAACCCTCATAATGTGAAATCAGTATCCTTCTTTAATTTGACCTAATTTCCTCAGTTTCTTCAAAGAGTATCTCAATCTTTTCCCAGATCTGCTTAGCAGTTTCATAATTGACAATGTTGTTGTACATTACATTATCAAGTGACTCTATCAATATCAGCTACAAGCCACTATCCAGGGAGACTTTTTCTTTCTCAGGCTCAGTGTACTCAGAAGGGTCTTTTGGAGCATAATGAGCTGGAATGACCATATCACCATCTGTAGATTCCTCAACTCTAACAATAGGAGTGAAGGGCCCATTTTTTAGAATCTAAATGTAGAGTGGATTGGCCATCCTGATCAACAGCAACATTTTCTTCTTCCATAGAGTGTAGGTTTTATCAAATGTAGGGATTTTGATGCTACTGATTTTTTGTGTATTCATTCTTCCAAGATCTTGAATCTGTTTACTTTCAGATTTTGCTCTGATACCACTTGTTAGGTAATGAATTACACACAGGGGGGTGAATGTGTTTTAGTGTTTTTAAGCTTTTCTTGAACTATTTTGGTTTTGAACAAATTAAATCAAATCTTATAGTAAGATGTGTTATAACAGAAATTAAACATGCAACTATGAATAACACTGATCTTTCAAAACTCACTTAATTTTATATTAAAATTAAGAATGTTTTGCTATAAAATTTCTAGGCTCTTTGTTGCTAAAGAGCTTAGTTTCTAGCTTGAGAGAATACAAGAATTCCTTATTTGATTTTTTTTCAACTAACAAAGGACCAGTGTTAACTTTATATGATAGTTAACTTCTGGTTTACACAGTGTGTAATAAGAAATGCTATTTACTTTAGTAAATTGTCACTTATCATTTCCATTTTAGGAAAAGCATATCTTTCATTTTTGGCTTAGCATATCTTTATATTTTGTGTTAACTTTGATCTTCCTTTGTCATTTAATCTTCACCCTTGATCTTGCACACTCTTCAAGCTGCTTTTTGTAGACTTGTCAATCCAGCTGGTTGGATTGTTTGTTGATTGTTAATCTTGGATTTTGAACTGGTCTATAATTTGTACTTTGAGATTTTACCTCGAGATCTCCAGTTTGGCATATAGAGATCTTGACATCTCGATAAGTATATTGGCTTATTGAGATCTCTAATACTCCATAGTTAATTTGACTTGTAGAGGTCTCTGAATTCTCGATAAGAGAATTTAGCTTGTCGAGATCTCTTCACTTCATATCTTCACTTTGGCTTATCGATATCTCTGAGTTCTCTAGTGACTTGATGACTTGTCGATAACTCGGAGTTCTCTAGTCAAATTTAACTTGTCAATAACTCAGAGTTCTCTAGTGAATTTAGACTTGTCGATAACTCAGAGTTCTCTAGTGATATTGACTTGTCGATAACTCTGAGTTCTCTAGTGAAGAAGTGACTTGTCGATATCTCTAATTTTCATGTCTTCAATTTGGCTTGTCGATATCTTTGAGTTTTTTAGTAGCTTTCCTAAGTTCTCAATAAGTCATTCTGGAGTTCTCGAATGACTTTTCTATAACACTAAATCTGTGACTTGTAGAGATCTTGACTTAAAACATTTTTCCCAAAACATATTTATTCAACTCGAAGCTTCTTCATAATTCTTTTGAGGCATGATCTTCTTGATCTTCTTCCAGATAGAATTCTTAGGCTTGATACTGTTTACAGAAAAAGACTCCAGTCTTCTCTTTGCCTGTTTTAATTGATGAGCCTTCAACGGATGCTCCTTTTCTTCCTTCAACGGATAACTTTCATCATCCGTTGATTCCACATCCGTTGACAATCCATCAATTAATTCTAACTCCTTTTTGTTTTTCTTCCAGGCATCCTCACAGAATGATTCAATTCCCTGAACCTTGGCAATTTGAACACCAACATCCCTAGATGTTTTCCAGGCCTTGATTACCTCTTGCTCACTTTCTAACTGTTTAGAAAGAATTTCTACTTTCTTAACAGCTTCTTCTAGTTCACTCTCGACAGTCAAGCATTTAAGTTTAATCTTTTCAAGCTCAATTACCTAACTCTCTAACACGGCATTCCTATCACTTAAAAACACATTATTTTCTTTGATCCTAGTGTTTTTTTTAGCTAATGATTTAAGAGAAACACGCAAATGATATAATTCATTGGACATATCATTTATGGCTTCATTGCATTCATGTTTAGAAAGCTGAGAGAGATCAGTAGTAATTACCTGGTTGCTTGATGAACTAGTTTCATTTTCATCAGAATTAGCCATCAGGGCTAGGTTGACATATTCCACATCATCATCTTCATTTACCCCATCTGCTGCCCAATCATCTTGAGTGAGAAAAGCTCTTTCCTTTTGTTTGAGCAAATCAAAATACTTCCTTTTGTAATCAACTTGCTCAAATTTCTTTTTCTCAGAATTTGACTTCCTACACTCACTTGCAAAGTGTCCACTAATGCCACAGTTGTAACATTTGAACTTTGATTTGTCCACCATGTTTTTGTTTGGCTTAGTGAACTTTGTGTTTTTCTTGAACTTCATCTTTGCAAACCTCCTGGACAGAAAGGCCAGATGTTCATCAATATCATCAGATTCATCCTGATTGGAATTGTCTTCATCCTCAGCAACTTGCTCTTTACCCTTGCTTGATTCTGATTTGCTTGTGCCAATTTTGAGACTTGGCATTATCTTTTCCTCATTTCTGGCTTCAACTTTTTCACTGTCAGCTACAAGTGCAACTGATCCTCCTTTTCTCTTTCCCTTTTTCCAACAGCTCATCTTGCTCCATCTCAAGTTCATAAGTCTTCAAAATTCCATATAATATTTCAAGTGTGAAGTCCTTATAATCTTGAGAATTTCTTAGAGAAACAGTCATAGGCTTCCATTCCTTTGGTAGAGACCTTAGAAATTTTAGATTGGAGTCCTTGACTTGGTACACTCTCCCATATAGCTTTAATCCATTCAATAGTTTCTGAAATCTGTTGAATGTATCATTCAATGATTCTCCTTCTTCAAAGTGGAAATATTCATATTGTTGAATGAGAAGCTGCATTTTGTTTTCTCTAACTTGCTTCGTGCCTTCACAGATAAGCTGCATAGTATCCCAAATTTCCTTAGCAGTTTGGCTATTGATGACATTGTCAAACATATCTTGATCCAGGCCATTAAACAAAATGTTCATGGCTTTCTTGTCCTTGTGGACCTCTTCAATATCTTCAACAGTGTAACACCCCCAGATCCGGGGTCGGGGATCCGGGTCGTCACGGTCTTTCTTTCCACAATATCACTTCACTTAATTAATAAATAACCTTATGCTGTGACCCCACACTAACACACACCACAACCCGTTATAGTCTCAGAGATGAAATTTAAATAAGTACAAGTCTTTGAATCCACAATTTAAAAGTTATTACAACCCAAAATGATTACTTGATAAATTTACAGTTAATTGCCATTATCTGCCACAAGTTATAATTATACATAATTGATTCTCAAAAGTAGATGGTCTGATCTACAATAGATCTACCTCTGCAGCTATAGCAGCTACAACATCAACGGGAAGACACAGGACGCTTCCCACGCGCTTGCGCTGGGTCTGCTGGAGTCTGGCCATCTTTCCTAACTGTTGTTGTGTGATGAAGAAATAAAGCAAGGGTGAGCAGCAAGCCCACCAAAATAATATGTATAATGATTTACAATATATGAGCCTACTCATAATACTCATGAAAGTCTTGGTCAAAAGAAATGAACCAAGTTGATATCTTAATGCGATGAAGTCGCAAAATATTCTGTATATATATATATATATATACATATATACTTTTCGAAATATTGGAAGTCCTCTTCCATGCATAATACACACAGAATTCCAGTGTATAACTGTATAAAAATATCGTTGCAAGGTGATCTCATATATCTAACCTTGTCTCAACGTTTTTCTGAAAATCTTTGTCATGCAGAAGATAATCATTTACTAGATATAAGTTTAAAAGATGAAGTTACAAAATACTCCAATATACTTATATCTTTTCCAAATACTACTTGAACTACCACCATTCAAGTTATAATTAGTTTCCAAAGTTCATCACATAGACGAGACTACAAGATAATACTTGAATAGATTCAACCTTTAAAATATCATCAAAATAAAATGAAGTTATGAGATACTTCATTTGATGCAAACATTATTTTGAAAACTTGACCCTGCCAACACTCAACAATCGCCCAACCGTAGCCTTTCTATCGAAGTACTTTGGGTAGTGTTGCAGAAATATCCAATTGGATGATGAACTCATTACGGGAGTTTACCGCGCCAGGAAGACCACTTACGATGATCAGTCGTAGTAGTACAACCCCACCATTTTCTACATGTAGAGGAGAACCTGTCGGATTTACTTGTCAACCGAACACTGAACTCCTAAGGAATGGACCGCCTTAGCGGAACTTCCAGGCCATTTGGGCCAATATAATAAGGCTGGGCCGGCGCTACTCGACCACTTACGCCACTCCTAGTTCAGATGGAATCCATGACTCTGAAACGTAAAGCTCGTTTCCCCCTTTCCCCAAGTAGAAACTTGTTGATACGGCTCCACCAAGAAGTCGTACCTAGTTGGAAAGGAAAACTCACCGATATTTCCCAGGCGATGCCTGTTAATGGATTAACTTGTTCCAAGAATTTTACTTCCCGAATATTGGGTAAGTAATCAAAAACTCTTTTACCAAGACAGCAACCTTGTTGCGAATATAAAACACACCACCGAGCCGGATCCCCCAGGTTTTGAGCGAGTATTTAAATCCCCTTTTTAAAAGGAAGATCTTAAATATAAAAATAGTTTTGGGATCCGCTCTAACTTTTGAAAATCATTTTAAAGACTCGAAAACACTTTAAAGAGTGTTTGGAGTAAAACTGATTTAATGAAGTAAATCAGTCCCCAGAATATTTAGAAAATGTCTGAATATTATTATTTAAATAATATTCCCATAAAAATAATCTCTATAAAATAATTGAAGTAGAAGTATTAACACTTATACTTGAAATGAATAGCAAATAATCAAAGATATACTTATACGAAAGTAATATCTTTATTTGAATAATCAAAAATAAGTTTGATTATCGACACCTTATTCTTTAATAAATTAAAGAATATATCTCAGCAAATAATCGGAGTCATAGATCCTCAAATGAATATTCAAATAATATTCAATAAATAAAATACGCTGAGTCATAATACCTCGAATGAATATTATAAATAATATTCATTAAATAAAATAAAGGAGTCATACATCCTCAAATGAATATTCAAATTAATATTCATTAATAAAATAAAGTTTAAAGTTATCGAATAAACCTTATTCGATTAATAGTTTGGAAAACTATAACCATATATATATATATAAATATATATATATATATATCCATATCCATATATACAAGATTACTCGGGATCCTCGACTCCCGGTTTTAGAAAATATTTTCACCTTTGGGTCCCTATACTAAGGGTATATGCAAGATACAACTATCCTCTAGCATAGGTATTATCAAATAACCAACAGATATAAATTTCAAGAATATGAAACAGGCATGCATATATACCATAACACATGCTACAATATATCGCAAGAATTTGCTAATAACAATCATGCACTATCGCAAGATAATGCATATACATATATTTACATCACAACAACAGTTATAACTGGTAGAAAACTTGCCTGAGCGACTGGGGTTACGAATGGCTCGGGACGAGTCTGGTAACCTATAAACAACAAGTAAGTTGGAATTAAACCAAAGTCACTTGTAAATCTATACTTTAACTAACTTAGACTCTAACGCTTGTTTTGTGCTCACTGATTCGCTTAAGTCACTCGGGTACCCTCGGCTCCACCATTTTTAATAATTTAACCTTTACGAGTTTTAAAGCGATTCCTTCGCGAGTGACTTACCAACTGCCTAAAACACTTACCATAAATGTTTCATGCATTAATTAACCCTTTTTGGTCTTTAACCTACATTTCAAAGTAAGGCGAGGGGAAAAAAGTTTCGTTCGCGAAACGCCGTTACCTGAAACGGTCGTTTCTCCTAAACCGTAAATCGGAATCGAACGAACTACATATCAAAACGAAGCTCGTAACATGAGCTATCTAAACATGGCAGTGGTCACAATTTAGCAGGGGGTTCTCGGGTCCTAATGCTATGCACAAAAACAGTCCAAAGAAAATCGGACGTTACGACGGCTATGTTTACGCGTTTTCCCAATTTTAAACCATTCAATACCAACCACAAATCAACCCCAAATCAATCATACAACCAATATCCCTCCAAACCACATCATAACAGCCCCAACAAATCCACATTAACCATTTATACTTATTCCTCACATGAACTAAAAGCTTTACTTAGGTTCGTTAACTAATTACCAAGATTTACAACTCCAACAATGCAACAAAACCAACTAATCTCTACAAACTCAACCAAACTTCAACCAATCAAGCATCATGCTTCACATATGCTATATCAAACACATTCAATCCTAATTACTCAAAACTAAAGCTAGGGTTTGTAGTTTATACCTTCCTTGGAGAGTGGAGAATCAAGAGGATGGCTTGGAATCACCTTTAAAGCCCTTATCCAAGCTTAATCTAAACAAAACTTCAAGAACACAAATTTTAGTTCTTGAAAACACTATTCACCATCTTCTTTGATGATTTATAGTAAAAGATTGGCTTGGAATTAGAAGCTTAAACTTATAGGAAGTATGTAACTTAACTAGGAGAAGCTAGGATAATTACCTTGGAAAATAACAAGTGGAGGAGCTTGGACTTTCAAAATTTAAGAAAAGAACCCGAGAGGTTTATGAAGAAGAAGAGAGAATTTTGTGTTTTGCCTTGTCTTGATCTTTTGGTTGGTTGATTTGGTTTTGTTTTTGATTTAGTAAAGTACCTTCTTGCCCTTGGATTTGTGTGGTTACAAAGCCACCACACCTCCTCCTTCCCATGTCATGCTTATCTCATCCACATGATGTCATCCTTCCTTCCTTGTCTTCTTTCTATTGGTTGGATGACATCGTTCCCATTAATCCCTTTGATTAACTTCCTAATCGTTTGCCTAATGACCGCTGATCTGCTATACGGTTCGCTTAACTTTCGTTCTCGTTTATCGTTTGAAGGATCATACCCGGGATCTTATTACTTAGGTTCCCTTAACCTTTCTCAATACATTGTATTCCTTTTATGATCCTCTCTTATAATCCTTTAATTTAAATCCTTTTTATCCTGTTACCTTATACTCAATTCTCTCCGTATATTGTGGATTTCCGGGAAAAATTAAAGTGTTCGTAATTGGATTCTGACGATCTTTACATACACTTATATACCTCATAGAGTACTAATAATATCCCATAAGATCAATAACAGAACCCCTACATAGCGTGGCATGAAAAGTTTTCTCGTTCAGCAAAAACACTATTCATAAGGGTTTCAAAAATTTCCAAAAATTGGGGTTATTACAGTCTCCCCTCCTTAAAAGGATTCCGTCCCGGAATCAGATAGAAAACAAATGGGAATACTTGCTTAGCATTACACTTTCTAACTCTCGAGTCAATTTTCCCACATTGTGGTTCTACCACCAAACTCTGCCTAGTTTGATAATCCTTCTCCTAAGCACTTGTTCCTTTTTCACTCTATAACCCTTCCTGGTTGCTCCATATAGGTTACGTCGGGTTGCATATCTATGCGCTCATATGCCTCTATTTATCTGGCATCTGAATTACACTTCCTTAACATTGATACGTGAAACACGTTACGACCTGCTACATGTTCGGGGTTAGGGCTAGCTCATATGCTAACTTCCCAAACATCTTAATATATCCAAGGGTCCAACAAATTGTAGACTTAGCTTTCCTTTCTTTCCAAACCTCATCAATCCTTTCTAAGGGATACCTATAACATTACTGGGTCCCCTATTTCATACTCTTTATCCTTTCGTGTGAAATCAACATACTTATCATGTCCATCTTGGGCTACTACCAGCCGTCCTCTGATTAGATCTATCATATCCTTGGTCCTTTGGACTACTGCGGGTCCGAGCATCTTGCGCTCTACAACTTCATCCTAACATAAGGGAGATCGACATTGTCTTCCCTCAATGATCTCATAAGGCGACATCTCGATAATGACATATGATCTATTGTCGTAAGATAACTCAATCCGAATTAAGTGATCATTCCAAATTCTTTCAAGTCTATTACACAGACTCTCATTTTGCTTTTAACATTAGAGCTTCTGCTTCTCAATACCCATTCTTTTCCAGTTCGTAATCGCTACTACCTTCCGTTCCTAATATTATACTGGTTATACTTTTGCTCGTTAGCATTCTATAACCTTTTAATAACCACGTCAACCTTAGTATCACGAATGTGTTCCCATTCCGCATACTACCACCACTTTATTACTCCTTTTTCAGCTGCTTCTATTTTCCAAAATTTGATCAATCAAATAGAAGTAAAGGAATTTGTTGAGAGATCACTAAGATCATGAACACTTGTTATATCGCATAGTTAGTACAGAAGGTGGCCAGCCTTTAGTACTTGACAAGCAATTAAACAATAGCTGGTATCCTACTAGGCTTCTATCACACAGATAGATAGTCATTCGGCAATACCTCCCCTTTCTGGAAGGGTTGTTCTTCTCAGCTTACATGAAATGAAAAGAAGAGAAAAGAACGAACTGAAGAGAATTGTATATATGAAAAAAAATATACTGCCACAAAATATCTGGCTTGGAATCTACCTCTGAACTACAGAGGTTTGTCATAGGAGAACAAAACATATATGTATTTATATCAACATCAAGTATTATAGCATCGTTTTTCACGTGCCTAAATATTTTCGTTATCCCGTCCATCATTCTATGGACCCATGCTCTTCCTCGAGCTTATACACAATCACCTTTGAAACTCCCTCGACATCGAAAATCGAATCTGGGATCTCATTCTATATATCACCGTTACTAGGATTCTATGCTCGCATCGCAACCTTCCTCGTATAATAATACGGCTCTCTATTGATAAGAAAGAATAAATATTCAATAGGTAGATACTCTACTTAATTAGTCTATCAATGATAACTTATACACTACCACTACCCGATTAGTGGTATTCAATCTCAACATCCATTCCAATACAACTCTCACGGTTACAATCAGCTCACTACTCGCAGAATCATTGCTGCCTTACTATGGTCCACCACTGACCCACTGTCATCATTCACTTTCCATGAAATCTTAATAGCTAACCATACGGGGTCCATACATCTCGTATCTAATTCTCCTAAGGAGTTAACATAACCACCAATCACAATTCATGAAGAACACTCCAAACTCTGACGTACTTTCATGACATGAAGCAGATAAAATTGCAGAAGAGTTTCAATCAAAGCAACGATAGCAGGTTAATACCATTCTTAATCATATGCCTTAAATAGAAGACTTAACTCAAAGGTTCATCTAGTCCTTTTTGAAACATGGTCCTGGCTTATCTCAAGATAGGACCTTCTAAGATAGATAGCCCGTTCATGGCGATTACACGAATTAAACCTTTACTAACTACTATTACGGTTGGGTATTGCACAGTCATCAGAAGGAATGTCAATCTTCCAAACCATAATTTAACCTTCACATTTTTTAACCATCATCACTGTATTCTTTTGGCACACGCGCCTATAATTATCCTCTTACCCTTAAAGTGTCGGCCACCTCTTTGGCCTTTCCTGATAGTAAAATTTCCTTACAGTCAATGTCATTTTAACCACCTCCAAATAAATTTTCTACCTTATTTCCGATCACTGCTTGAGTGAAGATGTTTTCCTTAAAATCAGATAGGAAAAAAAAAAAATATCACCATTTTTCCATAAGTTATTGCCTCAGTCTTTAGAGGCTAATCACTGTCACGACTGACTCTCAATCATACTTAGAACATCTTTTATCTTAAGTCCTAATTGCCTAGAACAATTTCAACCTTTACTGGTTTGATCCATACTTTCTCATGGTTTAACACGTGCCCCACTTGGCATCATTATAATTACGTCATATTTCCTTTATCCCCATTTCCATTCTTGAGAATTTTGAATATTACCTTTTTCCTTATAAAACCTCTAAGGTTATCCTTCAATCGTTCCTCCTGTATTCCCTAGATACAGGGCATATCACAATACCATTTACTAATAGTAGAACCATTGTTTATTTACTTCTGAAGAATTTCTCCACTGATCCTTAAAGGTTATTATTACCTTAATCCTTTCCAATTCATACTGTCACAACTCATACTATCCCTATTAAGGGTGAAATGCCAACCTTTATGCATTCCCCTAGGATTCGTTTTAAGTTACCGATGTTCTATCCTTAATTCCACCTTTAAAAAGGTACAAGCATCCTTCCTTGGATAAATAAAGTCATATATCCCTGATATGGGTATCTTATTCAATCATTCCCACCTCGATAGTAAATGCCTAATTTCACAATAACATCTGTATACAAAATGAGGTTAATCAAAATGGCCTCCAAAAGATAACAACGGTTATCCGCTTTTCTTGCCTAATCTGGTAACGATAACATGGATGTTCTGGAAGATATTGGTCGTGTTCAACGTGAACTTCTTCTTAATAATTCCTTATTTACTTTTGTTGTTTATCTCAACAGTCACCTCAATGTTGGGATATCTTTCATATCTGGCGTCTCCCTTTCTGGGTATCATGCCACCGGTCTTACACTTCACCTTCTTGAAGGTCACTTCCTTCATCCAGTTTTTCCTAATTTCTTACTTCCTTGTCTCCTTAGTCTATCCGCGTCTCATTATTTATCCTTCGAATTATCTCAAGGTTTCCTCGAATCCTCCCAACTTAAAGGGGGTACAATATATGTATCTCTTATGCCTTCAACCATCAATTTTAACTCATGGTGGATCACCATCATCCTGACGATTACATACTTTTCTATTTCTATTGCTATGAGTCTTTAGGGTTTCCTCATACCCGACTCCCCTATCATACCTCAAACTCTTTTGCCTTTATATCCCTTTCCACTTCAGTTCCTTTTTATTTCCCTTTCTCTTATCATTATTTCACGAACCATCACAACATAAGCATCGATTCCAAACATCCCGTCATTCTGGATTCGTGTCCTCAGAACGAATCTTGACAACTTTTACAACTTAGATTCATAATTTATCATACTCATCCACTTTTGTTCTAGCTCCAAAGCTTTTACACTATCTCCTTATCTTTGGGAATTACTTTCCCGAAAACAATTGACTGAACTTAAATCAGTTTATTATAATCTCTTGTTCCGTGCCTTCCTTGGCCTTTTATCGGCGGGTGGTCTCTCTCTTAGGAGGGTAAGTGACAAAACAGTCCTGTTGAGATTCGTCAATCATTTAGAATCTCAAATGATTCCTATATTTCCTTTTGCCAGGCTCTTGCCTCGATTGGGCCAGCTTGTTCCTTGGAACTCTAAGAGCTTAGCGACTTAGAGGTCCTGAAAGAATTTCACACCACATTGTTTCCTCAAGGTGGTGGTTGGGGATAATAGTCTAAGTTCTGTCTAGACAGGTCCATGAATTTCCGTATAGGAGTACCGTCTCGGGTCTCCTTATCTCGCTCGACTTTTGTTTTCTCAGTCTAAATATTTCTTCCTACTCCCCATACTTGGGGTTATCTTATACGTTAAAATCCTCATTTTCCACTTCATTATGTTATGAGTTCCTTCTATCTTGATGGCGTCCTCCCTGACTATCACATTCAGGGTTTGCTCTAAATCTTATTCCTCAAACTAGCTTTCATCTAAGATCTCATCCTTACGCTCTTGAACTTTTGGAACCCAAATTCTATAGGAATACCTCATTATTCCCTTATCATCTTTCTCGATATTAACCTCTTATCTATTTGTTGGCTCTCTGCCTTTATTCATAACTTTTTCTGGCACAATATGATCTTTTCCAATAATTCGGGCTGTATTGCAATCTCAAACAGCTTTTCGGTACCGGCTCCGGTTACCTTCACTACTATTTCCATTTTCTCAAAATCTCTTATAAACTCTCCAAAAGACATTATCATCTTGAGTCTCTCCTTTTTACTAAGGGCATCAGCCACCATATTGGCTTACCCCGAATGATAAAGAATCTGCCAATCATAATTCTTGATTAGCTCTAACCGCCTCCTCTAGCGTATGTTGAGCTCTTTCTACGTAAGAATGTACTAGAGCATTTATGGCTTAGGTAATTCTCGCACTTCTCTCCATACAAGTAGTGCCTCCAATCTTTAGGGTAAAATTATTGCCACGAGCCTAAGCTCATGGGCGATGATATCAAATTTCATATTACCTTAATTGTCTTGACGCAGACGCGATTATCTTGATGTGCTAAGAAGCACCCTAATTCCTTATGCGAAGCGTCACTTACAAATCACAAAATCTCCTTTTTCCATCCGGCAATGCCAGCATAGGGGCCATCACCAACCTCTGCTTCAGTTCTTGAAAGCTGTTCTCGCATTTCTCTGTCCATTCGAACTTCTCAGTCTTACGAGTAAGCCGCGTTAAAGGGGCTACTATCTTTACAACTTGAACGAACCTCCGGTAGTGACCGGCCAATCCTACCTCTGGTAGTCGACCAAACCATGGTCATCAATTCATCAGTGGTCCTTTATCCAATCCTGTCAGGATTCTCCATGGGGTCCTTCTCAACAACTATCCCTACTAGGACAACATCCTCAATATCAACATCATCCGGTCCTGCATTAGGACACTCTATCGGATCCACAATCTGATCTCCAATAACTAATAAAACATCATCGCGTTGATATTCCTCAACTTCAGGGTTCGGAGTCCCGCTACCATATACGATAACGAACTACGCTCCTATCACGATATTTATAAGGGTTCCCATAAGGGTTTTAACCGTCAGTACTACGTTAGGTAGCCCGACTATGAACTTGGCAAGAGTTCTTATTATCTTAGTGAACTTATTATCTTAACGTCCCATCATCTCTGAGGTTTATAACGCTTAGCTCTGATACCATTTCTGTAACACCCCCAGATCCGGGGTCGGGGATCCGGGTCGTCACGGTCTTTCTTTCCACAATATCACTTCACTTAATTAATAAATAACCTTATGCTGTGACCCCACACTAACACACACCACAACCCGTTATAGTCTCAGAGATGAAATTTAAATAAGTACAAGTCTTTGAATCCACAATTTAAAAGTTATTACAACCCAAAATGATTACTTGATAAATTTACAGTTAATTGCCATTATCTGCCACAAGTTATAATTATACATAATTGATTCTCAAAAGTAGATGGTCTGATCTACAATAGATCTACCTCTGCAGCTATAGCAGCTACAACATCAACGGGAAGACACAGGACGCTTCCCACGCGCTTGCGCTGGGTCTGCTGGAGTCTGGCCATCTTTCCTAACTGTTGTTGTGTGATGAAGAAATAAAGCAAGGGTGAGCAGCAAGCCCACCAAAATAATATGTATAATGATTTACAATATATGAGCCTACTCATAATACTCATGAAAGTCTTGGTCAAAAGAAATGAACCAAGTTGATATCTTAATGCGATGAAGTCGCAAAATATTCTGTATATATATATATATATATACATATATACTTTTCGAAATATTGGAAGTCCTCTTCCATGCATAATACACACAGAATTCCAGTGTATAACTGTATAAAAATATCGTTGCAAGGTGATCTCATATATCTAACCTTGTCTCAACGTTTTTCTGAAAATCTTTGTCATGCATAAGATAATCATTTACTAGATATAAGTTTAAAAGATGAAGTTACAAATACTCCAATATACTTATATCTTTTCCAAATACTACTTGAACTACCACCATTCAAGTTATAATTAGTTTCCAAAGTTCATCACATAGACGAGACTACAAGATAATACTTGAATAGATTCAACCTTTAAAATATCATCAAAATAAAATGAAGTTATGAGATACTTCATTTGATGCAAACATTATTTTGAAAACTTGACCCTGCCAACACTCAACAATCGCCCAACCGTAGCCTTTCTATCGAAGTACTTTGGGTAGTGTTGCAGAAATATCCAATTGGATGATGAACTCATTACGGGAGTTTACCGCGCCAGGAAGACCACTTACGATGATCAGTCGTAGTAGTACAACCCCACCATTTTCTACATGTAGAGGAGAACCTGTCGGATTTACTTGTCAACCGAACACTGAACTCCTAAGGAATGGACCGCCTTAGCGGAACTTCCAGGCCATTTGGGCCAATATAATAAGGCTGGGCCGGCGCTACTCGACCACTTACGCCACTCCTAGTTCAGATGGAATCCATGACTCTGAAACGTAAAGCTCGTTTCCCCCTTTCCCAAGTAGAAACTTGTTGATACGGCTCCACCAAGAAGTCGTACCTAGTTGGAAAGGAAAACTCACCGATATTTCCCAGGCGATGCCTGTTAATGGATTAACTTGTTCCAAGAATTTTACTTCCCGAATATTGGGTAAGTAATCAAAAACTCTTTTACCAAGACAGCAACCTTGTTGCGAATATAAAACACACCACCGAGCCGGATCCCCCAGGTTTTGAGCGAGTATTTAAATCCCCTTTTTAAAAGGAAGATCTTAAATATAAAAATAGTTTTGGGATCCGCTCTAACTTTTGAAAATCATTTTAAAGACTCGAAAACACTTTAAAGAGTGTTTGGAGTAAAACTGATTTAATGAAGTAAATCAGTCCCCAGAATATTTAGAAAATGTCTGAATATTATTATTTAAATAATATTCCCATAAAAATAATCTCTATAAAATAATTGAAGTAGAAGTATTAACACTTATACTTGAAATGAATAGCAAATAATCAAAGATATACTTATACGAAAGTAATATCTTTATTTGAATAATCAAAAATAAGTTTGATTATCGACACCTTATTCTTTAATAAATTAAAGAATATATCTCAGCAAATAATCGGAGTCATAGATCCTCAAATGAATATTCAAATAATATTCAATAAATAAAATACGCTGAGTCATAATACCTCGAATGAATATTATAAATAATATTCATTAAATAAAATAAAGGAGTCATACATCCTCAAATGAATATTCAAATTAATATTCATTAATAAAATAAAGTTTAAAGTTATCGAATAAACCTTATTCGATTAATAGTTTGGAAAACTATAACCATATATATATATATAAATATATATATATATATATCCATATCCATATATACAAGATTACTCGGGATCCTCGACTCCCGGTTTTAGAAAATATTTTCACCTTTGGGTCCCTATACTAAGGGTATATGCAAGATACAACTATCCTCTAGCATAGGTATTATCAAATAACCAACAGATATAAATTTCAAGAATATGAAACAGGCATGCATATATACCATAACACATGCTACAATATATCGCAAGAATTTGCTAATAACAATCATGCACTATCGCAAGATAATGCATATACATATATTTACATCACAACAACAGTTATAACTGGTAGAAAACTTGCCTGAGCGACTGGGGTTACGAATGGCTCGGGACGAGTCTGGTAACCTATAAACAACAAGTAAGTTGGAATTAAACCAAAGTCACTTGTAAATCTATACTTTAACTAACTTAGACTCTAACGCTTGTTTTGTGCTCACTGATTCGCTTAAGTCACTCGGGTACCCTCGGCTCCACCATTTTTAATAATTTAACCTTTACGAGTTTTAAAGCGATTCCTTCGCGAGTGACTTACCAACTGCCTAAAACACTTACCATAAATGTTTCATGCATTAATTAACCCTTTTTGGTCTTTAACCTACATTTCAAAGTAAGGCGAGGGGAAAAAAGTTTCGTTCGCGAAACGCCGTTACCTGAAACGGTCGTTTCTCCTAAACCGTAAATCGGAATCGAACGAACTACATATCAAAACGAAGCTCGTAACATGAGCTATCTAAACATGGCAGTGGTCACAATTTAGCAGGGGGTTCTCGGGTCCTAATGCTATGCACAAAAACAGTCCAAAGAAAATCGGACGTTACGACGGCTATGTTTACGCGTTTTCCCAATTTTAAAACCATTCAATACCAACCACAAATCAACCCCAAATCAATCATACAACCAATATCCCTCCAACCACATCATAACAGCCCCAACAAATCCACATTAACCATTTATACTTATTCCTCACATGAACTAAAAGCTTTACTTAGGTTCGTTAACTAATTACCAAGATTTACAACTCCAACAATGCAACAAAACCAACTAATCTCTACAAACTCAACCAAACTTCAACCAATCAAGCATCATGCTTCACATATGCTATATCAAACACATTCAATCCTAATTACTCAAAACTAAAGCTAGGGTTTGTAGTTTATACCTTCCTTGGAGAGTGGAGAATCAAGAGGATGGCTTGGAATCACCTTTAAAGCCCTTATCCAAGCTTAATCTAAACAAAACTTCAAGAACACAAATTTTAGTTCTTGAAAACACTATTCACCATCTTCTTTGATGATTTATAGTAAAAGATTGGCTTGGAATTAGAAGCTTAAACTTATAGGAAGTATGTAACTTAACTAGGAGAAGCTAGGATAATTACCTTGGAAAATAACAAGTGGAGGAGCTTGGACTTTCAAAATTTAAGAAAAGAACCCGAGAGGTTTATGAAGAAGAAGAGAGAATTTTGTGTTTTGCCTTGTCTTGATCTTTTGGTTGGTTGATTTGGTTTTGTTTTGATTTAGTAAAGTACCTTCTTGCCCTTGGATTTGTGTGGTTACAAAGCCACCACACCTCCTCCTTCCCATGTCATGCTTATCTCATCCACATGATGTCATCCTTCCTTCCTTGTCTTCTTTCTATTGGTTGGATGACATCGTTCCCATTAATCCCTTTGATTAACTTCCTAATCGTTTGCCTAATGACCGCTGATCTGCTATACGGTTCGCTTAACTTTCGTTCTCGTTTATCGTTTGAAGGATCATACCCGGGATCTTATTACTTAGGTTCCCTTAACCTTTCTCAATACATTGTATTCCTTTATGATCCTCTCTTATAATCCTTTAATTTAAATCCTTTTTATCCTGTTACCTTATACTCAATTCTCTCCGTATATTGTGGATTTCCGGGAAAAATTAAAGTGTTCGTAATTGGATTCTGACGATCTTTACATACACTTATAATACCTCATAGAGTACTAATAATATCCCATAAGATCAATAACAGAACCCCTACATAGCGTGGCATGAAAAGTTTCTCGTTCAGCAAAACACTATTCATAAGGGTTTCAAAATTTCCAAAAATTGGGGTTATTACATTTAACAAAACACTTAAGTAGAAGTTTAGTGTTTGCAGCCTCAACGGATAAGACCACTTTGGCTATCCGTTGATGGTGCAGCTTTACTTAGAAATAAGTCTAGTGTTGTAGCATATTTCAGTCTCTGTATTTAAGATATAATTCTTAGAAGTTGAGAGAAAAATATAAGTCATGTTGACTACTAGAAGATATGTAAATAGGAAGGCCAATTGTAAATATTTCATGCCTTGTAATTTTGTATAAATGAAGTGGTATCAACGGATGTCTTGAAGACCTTCAACGGATGAGAAATAAAGCTTCAACGGATGTCTCTAAAGCTTCAACGGATAGAGCTTCAACTGCTAACACATCAACGGATAAAGCCATCAACGGATGAAGGCTTCAACGGATGTTCTGTTAAATAGCAGTTGATAAGTGGTAGTTGTAACAGCAGACAGAGGCACATGGGTTGACAGAGATAACTGAAATGTGGAAGCCTAATTTCAGGAACATCAGAAAAAGCAGCCGTTCTACTCTAGTACAAAGAGGCAATAGTCAACAAAGTACTTGAGTGATATGGAGAAGAAACAAGTGAAGAACTTATTTTATTATTGTATTTTTATCTTTGTCTTCACTTGTACACTTGGTGATATATAAACCAAGTAGCATAGTAATGAGATAAGAATTTTTCCAGTGCTGTTTAGAAAAATCTTGAGAGAAAAATTATCTAGTTTGTACTAGGACGCAGCTGTGATCAACATCTTGAATCACAGATTTTCTGAAATACCATCTCTGGTGGAACAACAAATCCACCAGAAAAGTTT